>NW_026126928.1:0-212026 GCF_943737965.1 Phodopus roborovskii | reverse complement strand
CGCAATAGTCTCTCCCTTCCTTCCTTCTTCCTTTCATTTCTTTTGGAAACTGGATTTGTCTTTGTACCTTGAGAGCTGTCTTGAAACTCATTTTGTAGGCCAGGCAGAAGTGAAAGTCAGAAATCAACCTGTGTCTCTGCCTCTGCCTCTGCCTCTGCTTCTGCCTCTTCCTCAGAACCACTGTGTACCAATCTCCACTGGAATACTCACTTATGTACATGTCTGCGATGCTTTCCAGTTAAACATTGGTTGAGGAGGGAAAGCCTACTGATAGGAATTCAGTTATTTTCAGATTTATGAGGAAAAATAAACTTTGTTTTGTTTACTTTATATTTTCACTTGTGTTTGGGGGGGGGGGGGGGGGGGGGGGGGGGGGAAGACAGCTCGTGTCCCTTTATCTGTGCTCCACTACATGGTGCAGTTCTTCTTTCTGAGAACAGATAAGAAAGCATTGAGCTACTTCAAATTAGTTTACCTCTACTAGTGTTGTTGTTCTCACTATACAGCAGAGATTGGCCAAGCCATGCATGAGATCCAGCCCTGTCAAAAGAGCAAGGGGGACCTTTCTTGCTGCAGGGCTTAACAAAGCGTGGCCCTAATTCTCTTGTACTTGTAATTATGGATACATTGTCAATTTTAAAATCATTGAAATCCTGTTAGTCATCTTGTCGCTCTCTAGATTTTCACTGAACTATTGTCATTTGTTTATTTTTGGCTTTATCATTGAGTGTGTGTGTGTGTGTGTGTGTGTGTGTGTGTGTGTGTGTGTGTGTGTGCATCTCATCTGCCTCCCTGCCAAAGGGCCTACTCAGTTTGAGCATGAATATGTTCAGATTTGTAGTTAGATTTAGTGCAAAAAGATCGTTTTCAATTTTTCAGAGACATGATTTTTCTGTGTTGCTTTGACTCTCCCAGGACTCAGTCTGTGGAGCCAGGCTGGCCATGAACACATAGATCCTCCTTCCACCAGAGTGGTTACATTGCAGGCATGTGGGGATATTTCCTGCTCCATACTGGGTTTTCTTCTTTATTCCTTTCTTTCTTTCTTCTACCACATCAAATTCTTCTTTTTCCTTCTTCTTCTACGTCTTCTACTTCTTTTTGTTCTTTATCTTTCTCTTCATCTTCTTCTCTTTTACTTCTTCTTCTTCTTCTTCTAATTTTCTTTTGCTCTTTCATCATGAGGCTTCACTATGCAGCTTTTACTGACCTGAGGCTCCATTGAACTCAAACAGAGACAGCTTCCGGAGTGCTGATGAGTAAAAGTTCTCATGGCCACTGCCCAGTAATTTCGCCTTTCAAGTCTTGCTATCTAGCAATTTAATTTTTCATTAACTTACCCCTTTGTCTTTATGTCTGCACACTCCTGGAAATCCAGATCCTCCGACCTCCCTACACAATCAAAAATAACTAGAGTTAAAATGATTAACCTGGCCTTCCTACAGGGTGTAAATCAAAAATAAATGAAGAAGATAGAAGGGAACTTGGCCTGGGGATCAGATGAAACTTCACGGATTGCTGGAAAGCTGAACTAGTCTAGAGGTGTATGCTTACACAGAACAAACAAGTAGTGGTGCTTGTTTGAACTTGGTTTAGTATGTGAAGAAACACAGATTCTGATTCCAAAGTGAGTCTTTCTTTTCCACCTTTCTTTATTTCATAAGTAAAATCAGAGACCTGGTTGGCATGGAGCTTATATTGCCAGTCCCACAAGCAAACAGGCTTTGTAGCATTCTGCCTCCACACCCCATCCCATTGTCTCCTGATGTATCATACAAACGCCCAGTCTTCTACCAATTTACACACACAGACACATGCATGCACACACACACACACACACACAAACACACACACCCACACTCACACATTCACAAACACACACACACATATTAAAGAATAGGGCCCAGGAGCATAGACTATCTATAAATTGCAGAGGTCACTTGGTGGCATGTATTGCCCTCTTCTGGTGAAAGGGTAAACAGAATACTCATGCATAAATCAATCCAGAAGCATTTCATTTCTACTTATTATTACTATTTACATTATTATTATTATTCTGATTATTTTTGGAGACAAACATTTAGTCTTTTCTTAGGAGACTGTCCTTGAACACTCTCTGTAATAAAGCAGGCTTGGAATTCAAACAGATCAATTTATGTTTGCCTCCCTAGTGTTGATGGGATTGACGGCCAATGTCAGGAACAGAACATAGTGTGTTCTCCTTTTTTTCCCTTTTCCTTTGTTGGTAAACTCACATTTCTCGTCTCTTGTTTTCTTTTTCTTTCCCTTCACTCTCCATAGGAATCTAAACGTGGGCGGTGTTTTCCTTTTCATATAAGTCTGTGCTTTCTCAATATAAGAGCTTCCTACAATTCTTCAAGTGAAAATTCATTTTACTTTGTCACTGGGAACACAAAGAACAAACAGGACCTTTTAAATTACAATCATATGATTGTGTCCATCTTGGTATCTTGTTGAGGTAACTCAAGCAAAGGCGTGTAAAAGAAAATCAAAGTAGGCAGGGCAGCCGGCATGTGGCCCATCATTGCTGGATTCTCTCAAACAACTGTGCTGGCCTTATGAATTTTAGCATTGTACTCCCCTAGCTCTCTCTTACTCTCCATGGCTCCTTTACCTCCTTCCAACACGTGCCACAAGATATCTGCGAGAGTTGATCTTCCAGAAGCGTGTTGTCTGTCAGGAAGACAAACATTCTTGAATGATAGCTATCCAAGTTACATCATCTCTGTGGGTAAGGTGTTGTCGCTGAGGAATATGAATGAACCATTTCAGTATATATTGTACTTGTTTTTAGGGGACCAAAGTTGTTGTTATTCATCAACATCCTCTTCAAACTTGTGGCTCCTGCTGCCTTCCTTTTACAAATTAATGCCTCTCCCCCTCTCCTCTTGTGAGGGTAAATCAATGGAAAGTCTAACTTGGATATGGCTTGCTTTGGAATTGTGGGATTTTATTCCTCTTTGCTGAACCTGGGCCATTCAGGGAGGACTGAGAGATGCTGCATTCACTGGAAAGTCTACCAAGTATTGATAATGGCTTTTCATAAGCATACAGGTGGAGCCCAATTTGCCTAAACTCAGTACCCTATAAATCCTCACCTGGGTCATCACAGGGCCATTGCTAGCTGATTGTGGTTGGATATAAAGAAACAATCCACTTAGAGTCAGAGAGTTCTGCTCCCTTGTCTTTTTATTTTACTTCATTTTTCTGTTGATTTTCATTGTTTGGCAAAATGTATACTGTGCATCTTTGCAGACTGTCCTGGAACTAACTTATGAGACCAGACTGGCTTCAAGCACACAGAAAATAGCTCAGCTCTGCCTCCCAAGGGCTGAGATTAATGATGTGTGACACAACCCCACAGTTTTTAATTTAATTTTGTTTTTGGGGAAGGGGTTATGGTGGGAATGCTTTATCAGTTCTTTCTTTAGATCCTTCAGGATTGATTTCATACAAAGTGATCTGACCACAGTTTTCCTTCTTCCCACAGCTCCTTCTCCTCAGCCAAATCCAACTGGTGTTAGGGTTATGCTTCTAGTTCACTCTCTTTCACACATTGCTGTGTTAATGCAGGAGATTTAATTATGGATTCTCCATGGATCCTGGAATTATCAGTTTTTAGATTATGCATGTGGTTTAGCCATGCACATGAATAAAATCAGTGAAATATGAGTACCACCTGCCAGTGCAAAAGAACTTTTACGAGGATTTCAACTTACAGGCAGAGTATGTCAAGAAAGGGCAAGCTCTCTGTCACTGGGTCTAAAGCCTTTACAAGTGGTGATACATAACCAAAGGATTACACAGGATCAAGCCAATTTTCAAATAAGGTAGCCAATCATTCTGTTGTACTGATAATCATATTAATAGAGGAAATTGGAGAAAGGTAGAGAGATAAATTTAGGGACATGGCTTCTCTTCCAGCAGAAGTCAAATATATGAAACTTAAAAAAAAAAAAAAAAAAACAAAAAAACAAAACAAAACAAAACAAAAAAAAAAAAAAAAAAAAAAAAAAAACACGGGCCTGGTAGATGTCTTTGTACTTGAAAGACTTTCGATCTTTTTGTTTTCAGCATTTCTCTGTATACCCATTTCTTTTCTAGAACTCAGACTGTAGTCCTGGTGAGCTGACAAATCTCCACTTCCCGATTTTTGAGAACAGAGGCTTGATTCATCATCTGTGGCTAAAAGTTGGAATTTTGTTATTTATTTGTGAGTACATGAGACCTGAGAACTATAGTAGCAGAACAATACTCAGGAATCAGTTGGTGTTCTGCCTTAGGGACTGTGTGAAATTTTTGTCTTGATGTTTGTTTGTTTTTGCTTTTGTTTTTTAGTTTGTTTTTTGTATTAACTGTCTCCATATTTACATTTCCTCCACTGTCTCTCCCTTCCTTCCTTCTTCCTTTCATTTCTTTTGGAGACTGGTTTTGTCTTTGTACCTTGGGAGCTGTCTTGAAACTCATTTTGTAGGCCAGGCAGAAGTGAAAGTCAGAAATCAACCTGTCTCTCTGCCTCTGCCTCTGCTTCTGCCTCTTCCTCAGAACCACTGTGTACCAATCTCCACTTGAATACTCATATATGCATGTGCCGTGCTTTCCAGTTAAACATTGGTTGAGGAGGGAAAGCCTACATAGCTGATAGGAATTCAGTTATTTTCAGGTTTTTGAGGAAAAATAAACTTTGTTTTGTTTACTTTATATTTTCATTCGTGGTTTTTTTTTTTTTTTTTTAAGACAGGTCGTGTCCCTTTATCTGTGCTCCACTACATGGTGCAGTTCTTCTTTCTGAGAACAGATATGAAAGCATTGAGCTACTTCAAATTAGTTTACCTCTACTAATGTTGTTGTTCTCACTATACAGCAGAGATTGGCCAAGCCATGCATGAAAGTCCAGCCTTGTTAACGAGCAAAGGGGACCTTTCTTGCTGCAGGGCTTAACAAAGCTTGGCCCTAATTCTCTTGTACTTGTAATTATGGATACATTGTGAATTTTAAAATCATTGAAATCCTGTTAGTCCTCTTGTCACTCTCTAGATTTTCACTATTGTCATTTGTTTATTTTTGGCTTTATCATTGAGTGTGTGTGTGTGTTTGTGTGTGTGTGTGTGAATCTCATCTGCCTCCCTGCCTACGGGCCTACTCAGTTTGAGCATGAATATGTTCAGATTTGTAGTTAGATTTAGTGCAAAAAGATAGTTTTCAATTTTTCAAGACATGGTTTTTCTGTGTTGCTTTGATTCTCTCAGGACTCAGTCTGTAGACCAGGCTGGCCATGAACTCATAGATGCTCCTGCCACCAGAGTGGTTACATTACAGACGTGTGGGGATATTTCCTGCTCCATACTGGGTTTTCTTCTTTCTTCCCTTCTTCCTTGCTTTCTTTCTTCTACCACATCAACTTCTTATTTTCCTTCTTCTTCTACCTCTTCTACTTCTTTTTGATCTTTATCTTTCTCATCATCTTCTTCTCTTTTACTTCTACTTCTTCTTCTAATTTTCTTTTCCTCTTTCATCATGAGGCTTCACTATGCAGCTTTTACTGACCTGAGGCTTCATTGAACTCAAACCCACACAGCTTCCTGAGTGCTGTTGATAAAAAGCTCTCATGGCCACTGCCCAGTAATTTCGCCTTTCAAGTCTTGCTAACTAGCAATTTAATTTTTCAATTACTTACCCCTTTGTCTTCATGTCTGCGAACTCCTGGAAATCCAGATCCTCTGACCCTCCTACACACACACACAAAAAAAAAAAAAAAAAAAAAAAAAAAAAACTAGAGTAAAATAATAAACCTGGCCTTCATACAGGTAAAAATCAATGATAAATGAAGAAGATCACAGGGAACTTGTCCTCTGGATCAGATGAAACTTCATGAATTGCTATAAAGCTGAAGTATTCTATTAGTGTATGCTTACACAGAACAAAGAAGTTGTGGTGCTTGTTTGAACTTGGGTTAGTATGTGAAGAAACACAGATTCTGATTCCAAAGTTAGTCTTTCTATGTCCACCTTTCTTTATTTCATAAGTAAAATCATAGACAAAATATAAATGCACATAATAAAACAAATATGTTTTTTTCAAATGTCAGAAAGAGGAAATGTATTTATGCTCACTCAAACCAGGGAAAAAATGGCCACCCTGCCTTGAGAATTCCTTTCCTCACTTGAAGCAAACCTTGGAAACTCAGCTGGGCAGAATGAATTTATCCACACAGCTCTCCTTGATGCTCTTCCAATGTAATTCTACAACAGTGTTTGTCAACGTTCCTAATGCTTCCTACTTTGTTGCATGTCGATCCCAAACCATAACATTATTTGTTACTACTTCACAATTGTAATTTTTCATGTTGTGAATCCTACTCAAATGTCTGTGTTTGTTAAAGGTCATAGGCAACCCCATTGAGAGTGTACTTTGATCACCCAAAGTGGTCCATACAAAGATGTTGAGGACTGCTATCCTAGAGTGTCCTGCATGATCCTCTCTGTGTTTATGGAGATAATGGAAAACCTTGCAAAATCTAATGAATCTGTTGCATAGAAATATAAAAATTTAATCCAATAAATCTCAGAATAAGGATAAAATTGTATTTTAGTTTCCCAACTAGGAAAAGGCACCATCAGCATCTCCAATAGACATGGGGGTAGGTGGAGATACCTGCAGGATTAAACATTCAAATGGAAGATGAAGAGCTGATACAGGTCTTGAGGGGAGCCTGTATGAGGCTGTGGAGGGTCCTTTGAATTAAAAGGAGCAAGGTGAATACTGACAATTCCGGGCCTCCTGCTGAGTGGTGAGGCATTGGGGAGCAAAGCTTTTGCTTCAACAACAAAGGGCCACCTCACCTGTACTTTTCTCTTTCTGGTGAAGTGATTACTGTGTCCCTGGGATACCTTCCTTGCTGCCTCTGATATTTTTTTTACTTGTGGATTTCCAAGAGATGGACTATTGAAGTCCAGTCTGACCTTAAAGTTTATATAATGAAAGATAATTTTGTAAGACCAGACTTGGGTTCACCTTCTAGAGCTGAGATTGTTCAGGACACTTGCTAGTTTCTCCTCTTAATGCTGATCTTGCTTTATGTACTGGACTTGGTGAGAGTCGTACCTGAGAACTTGTTGGTGTGACACAGACTTTCCTCCAGTTTGGGTTCTTTTTAAACCAAAGCAAAGAACTGGGGGCCTCCACTTACCCAAATGGGACTGAGCTAGGCTACCCTTTCACAGAAAAATGTGGTCTCACTGGAGACCTGCACCAGTGCTGTTTCTATGGTGAGAAACAGCAGTGTTATTCGGCCTTCCACCAAGGCAAGGTGAGCGAGCAGTTATTGCCCAGCTCCATAAGCATCTTTTCCTCTCGACCTCTTGAGTTAAAAGAAGCAACAAGGACAGTGTTTTCCCTTCTGCCCATCCCCTTCCAGAGAAAGAGGGAAGATCAAAAAAATTCAGTGAGTTTTATTGGTGGCATAGACAGCTACCCCTAGGTCCTCCACGGTTGTTGAAGTCAGAGGTTTTAAGGATGTCTGCCTTCTGCTGATGGCATGAGACATGTGGATTAGGAAGCTTGGAAGACTTACCTACCATTGGCCCAAGCAACGTGGAGAAAGTCAGCTGTCAGCTTGTCCATGGTCCTTAGAACCCTTGGCAGCAATTGAGATGAAAGGCAGTATTGCTCAGTAGCTAGTGTTGCAACTTTTGTGGGTGGAGCTTCATCAGTGTCTTGGAGGAAATGTGTGTTGCCAGCAGCTGGCCTGTCTTTCTGTTATGAGAGCTTTTTAATTAAACATTTTAAATGCCTGTGTTGTCTCTTCACAACGATACAAACCTCACAAAGACAGAAGTTACTACCAGGGCCTGGGGTATTGCTATGATAGGCTGGGCCTATGATATAGTTTCCTAGATGAGTTCTCAGTAGTGTTGTTCTGCAAGCTTTCCTCTCTCTTTATGACTCTTCATTGTGATTTTTTTCAGGGCTATAAGCAATTTGAAGAGGCAAGAAATGGTGCATGTTTAACTCCCATTCATTTCCCTCTAGGTGAATACAGCATGAAGACCATGTCATGATGTAAGTTTGAGAAGCCCCAGGATTTTATAACTATATGGGAAAAGAAGAAGACATTTCTAATGTGAGTATCACACTTACACTTCCTCACATGTATGGGTTATTTTAGGATGCAGTGACCTATGATGATGTGCACATCAATTTAACTCAGGAAGAGTGGGCTTTGCTGAATAATCCCCAGAAAATGGTCTACGAGTATGTGATGGTGCACACTTAGAGAAATCTCACTGCTAAAGATAAGATTTCATTTACATTCTTGCTTGAAATTAAGGGGACAGGTATCCTTGCTTATTGATACTTTTGTCTAATTTTAATTGAGTAAAGACAAAATTAGTTGAATAAGGCATAGTTCTTAGAATTTTTAATATATTAACTTACATTCTGTACTATTTCGATTAATATCTGGTCTTATATTTCAGCCTACATTTGGGAAGAATTTACTATTGAAGAACATTGTCAACGTTCTAGAAAAAGTGAATGGTAAATACATTAATTTATACAAATTAACCTCTGAAACAATTTTAATTTTTCATGCAACTTTTACATAAAAACAACAGTGTACATAAGCACAGCTTAAACTTTATTGATTTTTCTTAATTTCTCACAAACAAGTACCTCAATGTCACATAGCTATTCTGTGTTTTCAAGGAATTCCTGTGGAAAAAAAGACAAGGATGCAATGACTAAACACATAACAGTGTTTGAATTATAGCCCCATGAAAGTTATGCTGTTTTTGCAAGACCCAGTTTCTCTGTATAGCAGTGCTTGTCCCTGGCATTTATTCTGTAGACCAGGCTGCCCTTGAACTCAAACATTTACATGCCTCTGCCTCTTGAGGGCTGGGATTAAATTTTCACCTTTGGGAAATATAAAACCATTTGGGATACATGAGGAATAGTTATTACAACTCACTGAGGCTCTGAATAATCATATCAGGGTAAATTGAGTGGCACTGATCTTTCTGCAGTGAGAACAAGAGGTACGGGTGTTGTTGCCTTATTTGAGACAGCAGGCATACAGACATTTAGGGGCTTGTATGGGAAACTTAGTAGGTATAGGCATCTGCACCTCCATGATATATGCCTGAAGACATGAGCTCAATCACCAGAACACATCCATAGAAGATATATCTTATGGCATCTGCATTCCTGAAATGCACATCATGAGCAAACATAATGATAAATAGTAAGAACAATATTTAGTCATTCTTACTGGGATAGCACAGGCTCTTCCTGATTTTGATTATTTAGAGATCTTTCTGCAAAATTTGAGTTTATGTGAGTTTTAACATCCTAGTTAGTTTTGTTGTGTTGAGTTTTGCCTTATTCCGATTGGCTCCAGAACTTTACCAACCATTTTCTTTATCACAGGAATTTCTGGATAGGGTTATTACCGAAGAGGAGGAAGCCTCTTGAGACAGCTTATCACAAGCATATATGTTGCAATCTTGGCATTGTGCTGACCTTGCCACCAAACTATGGGCAGGACATGCATGCCCAACATGGCCACACCATGGATACCTCTTCTCTCCCTCTTCTCTGCTCTGTGTTGGCTAAATTTTTTCACCACCCTTCTTTTCCCTCCAACAATGAACTCCAGGTGGCCTCATTGAGTTTCTTGTTTGTGTTTCATTGCTAACTGCTGTAGCAAATGAACAACTATATCCATCTTTCAGGAAGAATTGAGTACCCTTTGTAGTGAGTTACAAGGGAAGCCAAATTTCAGGTGTGTCAGTTCAGAGTGATTGGGAGCTGGTGGTTATGTAAGCCAGAGGAATAAGTTGTGAGTTTAGCAATGCAAATGGAAGCATTCTAGTTGGAGGAGGGATACATATGAGAAATGTGGAAGGAATTTACTGTATTCACTCTTACAATATTTCTGTTTTATAGAGCATAATAATATATTTTTAAATTTTTATCTATTTATTTATTTATTTTTATAACCAAGTCCATTTAAATGAAAACAAACATTTATAGACAATATTTGGGAATTTGGGCGTCGTTCTTTCCAAACTACTTCCTGCTGGTAAGGGGCACTGTCTTGGGGGATTCTAAGAAGATGCAGAAATCCTGGCTGTAGTCTGTAAGTCTGCATTGTCCAGCTGTTTTGAATGTAGGATCACCTGGTACTCTGTTTCAGGCAGTCTGGCTTGATCAAACCACATTAGTCTGGAAGGAATCCACAGCTTTTCATTTTCTGTGGAAACAAAAATAGAAATCCTTTTGCCCAGTAACTTGTCCTTGAACTTAAATTTTGGAGTCAAAGCGTTTTTTTTATTTAATTTATTATTTTACATGTCAATCCCCATCCCCTCTCTCTCTCCCTCCCTCCCTTTTACTCTCTCTACCCTCTCACATGCACCCTAATCACCCTCCCTTCCCATCCCCCCCACGCGAATTCCATATGTAGGGGAATGTAATCTATTTGGTGTCATGTAGGTCTGACAGGTCATGTGAGTAGGGACTATGGCTTCTCTCCTGTCTGTAGGTTAAGGCAGTTATCCCTCCATGGGAGATGTGTTCGCAAGGTCCTTTTGTGCACAAGGGATTCATCCTGGCTCAACTGTCTCAGGTCCCTTAGACTGCTCAGTCCTTCTGCCCAAGACCCCTATTCAGGGGGGCCTGAGACAGTCCCTTGCTGGCTTCCCAGCTATCAGACTGGTGGCCCGTTAGCTCCTCCTTATTCAGGTAAGCTATCTCTGTGTTTCTGCAGCCTGGTCTTGTCCTCTCCATCTGCATCTGGATTCTACTTCAACTCAGTATTTGTGTATGGGTGTTTGCTCCTGTTTCCAACAGGCATTGGTTGAGGGATCCATGGAATGTTAGTTGTTGATCTCCCTATCCGTGAAGGGCATTTATGGTAGCCTTTCCAAGGAAGCTCAAATTGTTAGTTGGCAGCAGGCTTGTAGTTTTCTAGACCTTTCTTTGTGTTCAATTTTATCTTCAAACCAATATTGGCTCCCTCTTTTATGTTCTCTCTCTCTCTCTTTCTCTCCCCTCTCTCTCTCCTGTCTTCTGTTCCTAACTGGGCTCAATCGTCCTGGTTGCACATGTTTTCATTTCCTCCCCCTTGTTTTCAACTACTTCTCTCTCCATTCTTCCCCTGTGCTCTGGGGGACTTGTCCCTTCCCGGTTCTGTGAGGGACTGAATATGAATCTCTTAGAATACACCTTGTATCCTAGTTACTCTGGTGTTGTGAATTATAGGCTGGTGATCCTTTGCTCTAACTCTAAAATCCATATATGAGTGAGTACATACTATGGTCCTCTTTTTGTGACTGGGTTACCTCATTCAGGATGGTTTCTTCTAGTGCCATCCACTTGCCTGCGAATTTCAAGATACCATTATTTTTTTCTGCAGAGTAGTATTCCATTGTGTAGATGTGCCACGTCTTCATTATCCATGCTTCAATTGAGGGGCATCTAGGTTGCTTTCAGGTTCTTGCTACTACAAATAGTGCTGCTATGAACATAGTTGAACAGATGTCTTTGTTGCATGGATGTGCATCATTTGGGTATATGCCTAAGAGGGGGATTGCAGGGTCCTGTGGTAAATTAGTTCCCATTTTCCTGAGGAACTGCCATACTGATCTCCAAAATGGCTGTGTGAGTTTGCATTCCCACCAGCAGTGGAGGAGTGTTCCCCTTTCTCCACATCCTCTCCAACATGAGTCATCATTGGTGTTTCTAATTTTAGCCATTCTGGCAGGAGTAAGATGGGATCTCAAAGTTGCTTTGATTTGCATTCCCTGATAGCTAAGGATGTGGAGCACTTTCTTAAGTGTCTTTCAGCCTTTTTTATTTCCTCTATAGAGAATTCTTCCTTCAGTTCTGTACCCCATTCTTAATAGGTTTATTCGGTGTTTTGTTGACTAGTTTCTTGAGTTCTTTGTATATTTTGGAGATCAGCCCTTTATCGGATATAGGATTGCTGAAAATCTTTTCCCAGTATCTGGGCTGCAATTTGGTCTTGCTTACTGTGCCCTTTGCCTTATAGAAGCTTCTAAGTTTGAAGAGGTCCCATTTATTAATTATTTCTCTCAGTGTCTGTGCCCCTGGAGTTATGTTCAGGAAGTGGTCAACTATACCAATTTGTTCAAGGGTATCTCCTACTTTCTCTTTTAAGAGGTTCAATGTGGCTGGATTGATGTTGAGGTCTTTGACCCATTTGGACTTGAGTTTTGTGCATGGTGACAGACATGGGTCTATCTTCAGTATTCTACACACCCTCATCCAATTGTGCCAGCACCATTTGTTGAAGATGCTGTCTTTGCCCGATTGTATAATTTTAGCTGTTTTGTCAAAAATCAGGTGTTCATAGGTGTGTGGGTTAATATTATGATTTTCAATTTGATTCCATTGGTCTACCTGTCTATTTTTATGCCACTACCAGGCTGTTTTCAGAACTACAGCTCTGTAGTAGAGATTAAAGTCAGGAATGGTGATGCCTCCTGAAGTTCTTTTATTGAATAGGGTTGTTTTGGCTATACTGGGTCTTTTGTTTTTCCATATAAAGTTGATTATTATCCTTTCAAGGTCAGTGAAAATTTGTGGTGGGATTTAATGGGGATTGTATTGAATCTGTAGATTGCTTTTGGCAAGATTGCCACTTTTACTATGTTTATCCTACCTATCCAAGAGCAAGGGAGATCTTTCCATTTTCTGGTATCATCTTTAATTTCTTTCTTTACAGCCACAAAGTTCTTATTATATAGGACTTTTACTTGTATGGTGAGTGTTACACCAATATTCTTTATGTTGTTTGTGGCTATTGTAAAGGGTGATGTTTCTCTGATTTCTTTCTCTGTCTCTTTGTCGTCTGAAAAAGTAGGACTACTGATATTTTTTAATTTATCTTGTATCCTGCTAGTTTGCTGAAGGTGTTTATCGCTGTAGGAGTTCCCTGGTAGATTTTATTGGGTCGCTTATGTAAACTATCATATCATCTGCAAACAGAGACAGTTTGACTTCTTCCTTTCCAATTTGCATCCCTTTGATCTCCTTTTGTTGTCTTATAGCATTAGCCAGAACTTCTAGTATGATATTGAAGAGATATGGAGAGAGAAGGAAGCCTTGTCTTGTTCATGATTTTAGAGGAATTGCTTTAAGTTTCTCTCCATTCACTCTGATGTTGGTAGTTGGTTTGCTTTATATTGCTCTTATTATGTTTAGGTATGTTCCTGTTATTCCTGACCTCTCCAAGACCTTTATCATGAAAGGGTGTTGAATTTTGTCGAAGGCTTTTTCCGCATCTAGGGAGATAATCATATGGTTTTCCTTTTTCTGTTTGTTTATATGATGGATCACGTTGATAGATTTTCCTATGAAAATCATCCCTGCATTCCAGGAATGAAGCCTACTTGGTCATGGTGGATGATTTCTCTGATGTATACTTGAATTTGGTTTGCCAGTATTTTATTGAGTATTTTTGCATCAATCAGGGATATTGGTCTGTAGTTTTCTTTCTTAGTTGTGTCTTTCTGAGGCTTGGGTACCAAGGTTATTGCGGCTTCATAAAAAGAGTTTGGCAATGAACCATCTGTTTCTATTTTGTGGAACACTTTGAGGAGTAGTAGTATTAGTTCTTCCTTGAATGTCTGGTAGAATTCTACACTGAATCCATCTGACCCTGGACTTTGTTTGGTTTGAAGGCTTTTGATGTCTGCTTCTATTTCATTGGGGTTTATAGGTCTATTTAAGTTGTTTGTCCTTGATTTAATTTTGGTAAGTGATAGTTATTCAGAAATTTGTCCATTTCCTTTGAATTTTCAATTTTTGTGGAATACAGATTTTCAAAGTATGACCTTGAAATTGTCTGGGTTTCCTCTGTGTCCGTTGTTATGTTCCCCTTTTTGTTTCTGATTTTGTTAATTTTCATGTTCTCTCTCTGCTTTTTTTGTTAGTTTGGATAAAGGTTTGTCTATCTTGTTGATTTTCTCAAAAAACCAACTCTTCGTTGCATTAATTTTTTTTCATATTGTTTTCTTGGTTTCTATTTTATTGATTTCAGCCCTCAAGTTGATTATTTCCTTCAATCTATTGCTATGGGGTGAGTTCAGATCTCTGTGTTCTAAGGCTTTCAGTTGAAGACTGAGTTAACTTTGCATCTCTCTATCATGAGTGCTTTTTGTCAAAGGAGATGCAGTCATTTTTTTTTTTTTTTTTTTTGTATCCTGACTTGTCACGCGTTTATGTTATGAGTGGGAGAAAGACATATATATTCTATGCTTTCACAGTTTAGATAGCAGATGGACTGAGAGTATATGCAGTCTTTAGACTTATTTCGAGAATATCCTTTTAGCCTGAATGTGAATTAGAACTCTTTCAAAATTTGACTCAACAGAAAGTGGGTGACTGGGTTTCAGGTTGGACTTTGGGTTATGGTTTGTATATGTGTAGAGAAATGGTGCTTACAAGAGGCGTTAATATTTCTCTTGGTGTGCTTTTCCTTGGCAAGTCATAAAGAATGTATTAGAAACAGTACACATACCTGCAGTGTGTAGTGCAGTTATTAATGAATGAAGACCACGAAGCAGTTAAAACTCAGAAAGAAAGCATTTACTCTTCACATGTTAACATGGAAGACGTTTCCCAAAGCAAACATGTCACATGTGTGTGAACCTCCACAAATAAGGAACTTATTCCCAGAAAAGACTGCACTGCTCTCTGTTATTTTCACTTAAACTTTGTTAAAATTGTAAAGGAACAAATAGCAGTGAGGTAATTTGTCCCTAAAAAGGCAAAGGAGGCAATCTTAGAAGATGAATGACTCTGAAAAGGAAGAAAAAAACTATAGTAACAAGCCAACATTTCCCACACATATTCTTCTCATCCATCTGTTTGTAGTTAGATCACTTATGAGTTTCTTGTAGGGCTTTCCTTGAGGACTCTGTTTTCACCCTGTATTTCTTTAGCTCAACATAATTACCTCTGTTCCATCATTTGTGGACCAGCATGTTCTGTAGAAGTCAGAATCCAGAACTTTTCACTAAATGGAAAATGTTTTTTTTTTTTTTCGAGAAACCATTTAGTTGTATCCTCCCTACCCCCTTTCTCAGTTTAATGCCAGAACGAAAAGATTTGTTAAGAAGCCAGTAATACATTACTGGGTAGAAGTTGATTTGTTTGCTCATTTATTTTTGTTGGTAGTGGCTTTGAAATATTCCGTGTAGTGTGTTTACTTGTTGAATAATAATTCAGAAGTGTTTATGAGCCCTTAAAATCTCTTAAGCAGTGAGACAAACAAACAGGCTTCGAGAATCAGTGTGATGCTTCCCTCACTCACGCCATGGGCTGTTTCTGGTTTTGTCACTGTCCTGCTTTGCATTTAAACACAGGCCACTCAGCAGAGTGCAGTTTTAAGTTTATTTCCCATGGCTTTCCAGTTTTAAGTTTTATCTCATTTAACTCAACAAAGCCTGTTCACTCTATACGTTTTGGCCCTTTGGGAACCTAGCCCAGCCTCGATTTAGTGGTTAGTGTACTGGTAACTGAAAAGTCTGGGCTGGTAAGCCATCTTAGCGAAGCTCCTGCCCAGCGAGAGCATTTAACCCTCTATATGTGAGGCACTGGGATTGTTCCTCACATTATAAAACAAAAGCAAAAACTAATATATGCAGCTTTGACATAACTTTAAAATTCAAGCCTTCAGAATTATGACATAGACATTTTGCTATCAAAAATAAAATGTAAAGGGTTTGTTATTATCATCTTCAATTTGACAGCTAAATGTTTATTTGTTCTTACATTTGTATATGTGTGAAATGAATATTTATTCATTTATGTGTTGTAAATCTAACTATATGGAATGTTTCCGCTCTGAAATATGTAATAATATTTGATAAAACCATTACTATTTGTGGTTTCCATTTTGATAAACCAAACTAAATGAGATTCCTATAGATCCTTACATTTTAAATGCTTGCATTTTTAATACATTTGTTTGTAAAAGTTTGCTATTTTTTGTCCTCTGCTTACACATAAGTACCTGTGATCTAAGCTTTGCCATTAGAAATGTAAAACATGATTTACCTCTACAAGCAAGTGTTTGAGGATGAAAGCAAGTCTTTCAATCTTAGCAAGCTAAACTGCCATCAAAAATCAAACCAGACAAAAAACAACATCTGTTCAATATTTCCTGATGGGAAATCGTTAAGAAAGGTATTGGAATGGCCCTGTGATCTTTCATACTGTCATCCTGTCAACCAGTGAAGGCATGTCTTGCCACAGAATTGCCTATTTTAAAAAGTAAATAAAGAAACAGAGCTGGAGAGCTGACTCATCAGTTAAAAACACTTTTTGATCTTGCAGAAAACCCAGGTTCAATTCCCAGCACTTACTTGATGGCTGACAACCATCTGTAACTCTAGGCCCATGGGATCTGACAACTTCTTATGACTTTCACAAGCAACAGACACTTGTGTGGTGCTAAGACATACATGTTTATTCACATCTGTGGGTATACATGCCCTTGTGAGCATGTGTATGCGTGTGTGTGTGTGTGTGTGTGTGTGGGTGTGTGTGTGTGTGTCTGTCTGTTTGAGTGTGTATGGACCTTCCACTATCTTTCTCTGTCTTTTGAGACAGGCTCTATCACCTGACTATCAGGCCCCCGGGTTCTTCCTTTTCTCCCTGCCAGCACTGGGATTATAGGCCTTGCTACTCAGTCAGTATAAAGGGTGCTGCAGACTGGGACACAGGTTTTCATACTTGCACAGTAAGCACTTTATCAGCTGAGCTACCTCTCCATCTTCATCCTTTGTAATTTTCAAATGTAGCAATAAACTCATTATGAAGCCAACTATCAATTTGTTAAAAAGAAGATTATGAGCACTGAAAAACAAATATGATCACTTGGAGCCAGTGTGGATTTTGCTAGCAAGAAATTATGCCTGGTAACATAGGCCTGGTAACCTTTCAACTTGAGATGTTGAAGAAGGCTGAGCACAAGTTCAAGGCCCTCAAGGGCTACAGAGTGAGTTCAAGTCCAGTCTGAGCAATTAAGCAAGACTCTTCCTCCAAATAAAAAGTGGGAGAGCAATTTGCCTACAAGAACAAGGCCCTGGGTTCACCCTCCAATACTGAAAGAAGGAAATAAGGGTAAAGAGATAAAGGGACTGGGAGAGATGACTCAGCAGTTAAAAGTGCTTGCAGCTTTTTCAGAGGACCCAAATTGCTCAGCACCCACACTGGGACACCCACAGTTGCCTGTAGCTCCAGCTCTATGCCATCTAGTCACCTATTCCGACCTTGGCAGGTACCTCCACAGGCAGAAACACATGCATGCATATAAGTAACAATGCTATCTTTGGAGACTAGAGAGATAACTCAGCTATTCAAAGCCATTATTTTTGCAGGAGACAAAGGTTCAGGTACCAGCACCCATGAGGTGGCTTACAACGAGCTATAACTCTAATTCCAGGAGATTTGATGTTCTCTCCTGGCCTACACAGGCACCTGCTTGTACACAGTACACATGTATACAATAAAGTAAATAAATATTTAAAGTGGGGTTAAGAAATTGAGGCATATATTAAATTTGTGGGGTGTTTGGTTTGGTTTGGTCTGGTTTATGTTTTAGAAACAAGGTCTTTCTGTGTAGCCCCGCCTATCCTAGAACTCACTCTGTATCCCAGACTGGCCTTAAACTCAGAGATCCTCTGCCTGCCTCTGCCTCACAAATGCTGAGATTAAAGGCATGGGAATTTTTTTTAATATATATTTATTCTCTGTGAATGTGTGTGGTGTGTGCATACTATGGTGTTTATGTGGAAGTCAGAGGACAACTTGTGGTAGTTGGTTTTCTCCACATGATTCCAAGGATCTAACTCAGGTCATCAGACATGGCAGATGAATGGGAAAAAAGAGAGATTAAACAAATAGATAGGAAAGAAGGAAGGAAGAGAGGGAGAGAGGTAAGGAAGGGATTTTGGCACCAGATGAATAAAATGGGTGCAGCAAAGAAACCACAATAGCTATTCCATGAGTAAAGGGTAAAGTTTCTTCCAAATCACCAAGGCTGTCTCTTGGTAAGTGGAGGCTAAGGGGCTGAGGGGATTAATGCATGTGATTTCTAGTGCCATGAAAACATCACTGAAGAAAGCTTTAGCTGGTTCAGGGTCTGAGTGCAGGTGGCTTATATAGGGATTCCTACAGGAGGTAAGTATTCAGGTAGGTTAAGTTACCAGAAAAGCAGCCAAAACTCTGTCCTACTGGAACTCTTAGACACTTGCAGAGACAATTCTTAACACTTCTGCTGAAGTGTGACAAATCCGAGATACTGTGTTCATGCTCCTGTAAATGAGGGTCAGGTTTTCCCTCTAGTCAGGTTGCATGCAGTTAGTCAGGGAGCCACAAGGGGAGATGAAGAGATTCTAAATGGTTAAATTTTTAGTTTAGTTTAGGTGTTTGGGAATTAGTAGCAGAGGTTTTACAGTGTAGTATATATACTAAAATCCACTGTATCAGACATTTCACAGGGGTTGGTTTGATGTGTGATTTCTGTCTCAACATCCGGGTATAAAAGGGGTGGTACGTTAAAGCAACCAGTAAGCATCTTCCACAGTACACCCCATTCAGCCTCCATCGTCTTGTGTATTACACTTTTTTGTCTGAGCACAGTGACTGATAGTCTTTTTTTTTTTTTTTTTTAACAGTAAAGTAAAGAAAAATGCCAGCAACTAGAAGGTTAGCAGGACAGCCTATATTCTTTACATTTGGAAACTTTACTGAAGAAACTGGGAATTTTTTTTTTAATCTCCATCCTTTTCTATTTATTACAGATTTTCCCTTCGATGAGCCCTTTTGTTGGTCAGCCCTTGCCCCTAAACATCAGCAAGCATTCCCATGAATACTTCTTTCCCCTTACATTGCACTAGTCCCAGCTCTTAATGATTCTTGAGCTGTCACCTTCTTCCCGTGTAGCCTCTCCTCTCCTGGACTGCTTGCTTAGTGGCTTCAAGAGTCCAAAGCAAGAGAGCAGCAGCCATTGCATTACGTGGGATCACTAGGAACCAGAAACACTGCTCTCCACACTGATTGAGAGACGAGTAGACTCAGATATCCAGAATGACAAAAAAGCTTTGCTAGGCTGTTCTGGAAAGAGGTCATGTTCCAGGTAATGGGAGGAGACTCTCCTGTAGGAAGGGAATGTGACTCCAGAGTTCAGGGGATTTGGAAAACCAAGGTCTACCCAGACGGTTTTCGTTCCTTCCCAACTAGAGCACCAGGTCAGACAAGGACTTCTAGGCATGGCATTTGAGAATTTGGTCTCCTTTATAACCTTTATAGTCCCTGGACCTGATTTTGAGCACATTTTGCTGCCTGTGCACTCGATGCATCTAAATGTTTCTGGGACATCTGA
Organism: Phodopus roborovskii; assembly: GCF_943737965.1. NCBI lineage: Eukaryota > Metazoa > Chordata > Mammalia > Rodentia > Cricetidae > Phodopus > Phodopus roborovskii. Next base: position 192,585 of record NW_026126928.1, on the reverse strand, counting down.
GATAACAGTGGCTAAACAGAATCTGCCTTTTCTTCATCCCATTTGTGTGTGTGTGTGTGTGTGTGTGTGTGTGTGTGTGTGTGTGTGTGTGTGTGTGTTTTGGGTTTTATTTTGTGGTGGTGTTTCACGGGTTTTTCTATATAGTGTGCTTGCTCTATAGGCCAGGCTGGCCTTAAACTCTGCCTCCTGAGAGCTGAGGAGATTAGAGGCATGTACTGCCTGACTTTATCCCAACTTTTAAATTGTGAGTGCTGGTGCCTAGAGTTCTTTACTAGGGATGTTTCTGGGTCAGGTTTGCTATTTGGACTTATCACAAATCCTGGAGATTTGGTTTAAGTACTTGGGAGGTGATCCCAGAAAGGACAAAGGCATAGGATGAGGGGTGGGAAAGAAGAATGTTAGCACTGGGGAACACCTTGCTCGGTCCCACTGGGAAGTGAGGATACTGGGAATGTACCCTCTTTATGGGGATGAGGATTGTGCCTGGATTGCTAAACCTAGGCATTAATTGGACCTGGGCCAAACAAAAACAAACATTCCTGGACTAGGTCTTTGCAATTCAATGTCAAGCCCATTTATTGCACATGGCTTTTTTGTTGTTGTTGTTGTTAATTGCAGGGTTTTTCTGAGTGTCACTGACTGCCCTGTACCTCACTTTGTAGTCTCAGCTGGCCTCAAACTCACAGAGATCCTCTTGCCTCTGCCTCCTGAGTGCTGGGACTAAAGGTGTGCACCACCACTGACTGGATATAGGTTTTATTTATTTTTTAAAGACAGGGTCTTGCTATAATTGGTAGACTGGCCTTGAAATCTTGATCTTAGTGCCTTCATTTCCTGGGTGCTTTTCTTTATGTTTTTTTTTTTTGTTTGTTTGTTTAAGAGTTTTTTAATAGTACTTCTCCTAGCAATGGCAGTGGGTGGGTGGGTAGGGGAGTGGCTCTTACAGACAAGTGTTAATGTTGCTAATCTCAGACTTGTCAGGCTTCCTTCTGATTCTCTCAGAACACAGGAGTATGTGAAGCCATCTAAAGCTATCTCCCACTGACACCCTTCTCCATTTGCACTTGCAAAATACAAAACTTCTTGCTAGGGGAGGGGGTCTAGGCTTGACTTCCCAATAGTAGAGTATCTCACAGCTCTTGTTGCTGGTACCCTTCCTGTTTTGATGAGCCGTTGTCCTTCTTGGTATTCGGGAAGAAGACCCGAGAAGCTGGCTCCTTTGGCTTCATCTATGTTGTTACTGATGTAAGTAATAAAGTGCCTGAATCTAGAGAAGAGCTCACTATATATATACATATATATATACATACATACATACATACATACATACATATATATATATATCCTGTAACTTCTGTCAAAGCAACTCACAGCCAGCCTTCTGCCACCTGCACTTTGAGAGCTGTGCAGCCTCACCCAAGTTTGTGTGCCCTTCAGGAGGCAAGGAAGGCAGAATGCCTAACAGCAGTCATCTGAAATACAAAAAAAAAAAAAAAATGTTGCTCTCAGGCTCAGTGTATCTTGTCTTCCTAGGGTCTATAACCATTCTATTGCACCTGAGGTTCCTGCTGATTCCCTTCTCCCTAGGGGCTACCACATAAGTAATGACACCATATCCTTGTTTCAGCCTGCCTCTCCCTGGGTTATGATTTCAGTTATGACACTTTCTCCATATATATATTTTGCTGGGCCTTGTCAGCTGACACGGTATTGAGCAGTTTTACAATATTCACAATGAAACGGTCTGGAATCTTCCTTCCTTGGTAAACATCTGTTACTTGAAAGCTGCCAGCAATGTTTCTGAGCCCATAAATTAACTTGAAAAAAAAAAGATTGATCTCTGATCATATTCAGCAAACCCTTGAATACTTCAACCAGTGTTTATAATTGCAAACAGTGATCTGAAGTAATCCATTTTAAGAAAAGGACAGTAGAGAGAAAAGGGTGAGAGTGGGGTTTGTGAATATTGAGTAAACTATCTGTCTCTCTCAGAACAGCTCCCATCAATGTAGTCAAGCCTAAATCTCTTCTTTAGACTAAATGGGGAATTGTGAGATATCCACCCTGCCTGCACCTGTTGCCCCTTGGGGGTGGGGACAGGTGTGGACATGACCTTCACGGAGGGGGAGGGCTTGGGCTGGGGGTACCGGACCCCAGCTAGTGTTCTTACTTCCTGGTTGGAGACAGAGCATCTGGAGGCATCCTTGAAACTGGAATCTGTGGTGATCATCTGTTTCTTGTGTAAGTGATTTCTCTCCGAATAAACATCCATCAACTTGTTGCTTCCCAGATCCTTATTTACCACGATTTACAACCCAGCAGAGTTTGCATGACTGGGCTTTCTGCTGTTTGTGCTGGGTCTCTGTATAGTAAAAGAGGAATGTCCTAGAGGTCTACAGTGTGAATTCAGTTTTCTGTGTTGTCTTGTAAAGTTCCTTTTAGTAAGCAACTGTCTGTTGCTGTTTTGGTTTTATATTATCATCTTTCTTGTGCTGGATAGCCTTAACCATATTTTTGGACTTCAAAATAACATTTTAGGCTTATTCTAGGGAACATAGTGTTTGCTTTAGTTGATTATATATTATCCTAAGTTTTTAATTGCTTTTTATTATCAGAGCTTTTAGGTAATGTGTATCCATTATGAGGAAATATATGATGATTTCTGGCAAATGTACATCCCCACATAACTACTACCACAATTGGGAAATATCATATCTATTTCTCTCTGCCTCTGCTAAAACTCTCCTGGATCCTGAGTCCTTAGCAACCACTGTTCTGCTTTTTATTTTGATAGCTTAGTGTACCTTTTTTTTTAAGAATTCATACAATAATATCATAAGTTAGTTGTTAAACGTGGCTTCTTTCAATCAACAAAGTATATTTAATATTTAAGATCTGCCTGCATCTGAGTGGATGCCATTAGTATATCTCGTTTGTTGTTGGGAAATATCCAGTGTACAGTCTATCATAATTTGTTTATCCAACCAAATCTAGACTATTTCCAACAATATTTAGTATACTTCACAATTAAAAACAATTTTTTTTAATTTGCTTGAGTGCCTGTTGGGTGTCATTTGATAGCCAGCATGAACAAATTAATGAGTGCTTTCATGCATTAGTTCCTATGGCTCCTCTAACAAATTGCACAGTCGATGGCTTAAGGTAACAGAAATTACTTCTTACTTACAGAAGCCAGAATCCCTAGGTCAAGATTTGGTAAGTTGGGTCATGCTGTGTGTTGCGAGATGTGTCCCATGGGCCTCTCCTGGTGGTTTCTGGTGACCCATCTGTTCGGTGACTTAAAAACCACATCGCTTGGAGCTTTGTTCTACTCTCACATCACCTTCTTTTCTGTGTTTTCTTTTCTAAGTGCACTTGTTATTGGATTTAGTGTCCTTACACATCCAGGATGGTCTCATCTTGAGACTCTCAGTTACATCTGAAAAAAAAAAAAAACCCTTTAGGTTCTAGGTGGACATGTTTTAGGGGTTACTACAGAAATTCCTGCCAAGTGTTAAACAGTGGTAACAGAGCAGAAGAATAATTTGAGGTGGAGTGCTGGAGGACTGTAGATGTAACTTTAGTAAAGTGGTCTGAACAAGCCAGTGATGAACGAAGCGGGACAATAGCATTGGGCAATGCTGTCTGAAATCAAGAGAACCCCAGGTCGCAGGCACTGCTCAGGAGTGGCACTCACTCGGGAAAGGGCAGGGGAATGGAATGCCTGTGGGACAGCTGTAAGTACTCAAGGAGAATTGATTAGGGACAGGGTCTCACTGGGTAGCCTTGGCTGTCTGGGAACCTGCTATGTGGACCAGGTGGACCTAAACTCACAGATATCCATTTGCCTCTGTCTCCCAAGAGCTGGGATTTATTTTATATGTATGAGTGTTTTTTATTTAAAGATTTTATTTATTATATATAAAGTGTTCTGGCATGTATTCTTTCATGCTAAAAGTAGGCACCAAATGTCATCGTAGATTATTGTGAGCCACCATGTGGTTGTTGAGAATTGAACTCAGGGCCTCTGGAAGAGCAGTCAGTGTTCTTAAACTCTTATCCATCTCTCCAGCCTCATGTTTGAGTGTTTTGCCTGCATGTTTTTGTGTGCCCATGTATGCCTGGTGTGTTGGGGGGAGCAGAAGAGGGTGTTGAATCCTCTGGAACTGGGGTTACAGATATTGTGAACTGCCATGTAGGTGCTGGGTACTGAACCAAGGTCCTCTGCAAGAGCAGTAAGTGCCCTTAACTACTGAGCCATGAGGTCAGGACATAGACTTAAGGACATGGAAATTTTTTGCCAAGTGGATATCCTTCGAATAATGAAAACTTGACAATAACATTAAATGTCTTTTGAGAGCAAGGTGATACAAGTAAGAAGTAGCAGGTTACACTAGAAGTGTTCAGGTGGGAAGAATGTCTGAGAATCAGCAGACTGCAGAGTACACAGACCACAGCATAGGGTTCAGAGATCCTGCCTCAGGATTCCTCCAGAGCCCAGTTGAAGAAACACCCATTATTTGTGCCCACAGAGCCCCCTCTCTCTTTCCCACATACTTTCTCCACAAGTACTCTCCTGACTTATAGCATTGTGGTTCATCTGGGCTGTCAGTTTTTGTCATAGTTTGTAACTATAATGGGATCATTCACCCTATATACTCCACTGAGTCTTGCTCCATCCACCCCTGGAGTGAGATTTCTGAGGATTCATTTCTGTTATTACACAGAATAATCATTTGCTTGTTCTCATTGTTGTATAACATTGTCTTATGTGAACAGCCTATCATTTAATCATCTGCTTACTACTGATGCACATTTGGAGTTTTTCAGTTTGGGGTAGAACAAAGAAGTATATAAATAAAGTGTGGTGTCCTGTGTATATTTAGCAGTAGTGGATATTGTTCAGAGTCTCTCCAAGTTGCCAACTTGGAGCTTGGTTCTGTTTTGGAATATGTTTTGGAGGTAAAACAGCCTATCCGCTGTGTCTCACTGAAAAGAACTAGGGTTAAATCCAAATGTTTGCCACTGCTAGGTAAGGCTCATTATCAGATAGGGACTTGGGGTGTAGGTGAAAAAAAGAGAAAGGTGGGAATTTTGTTCTATATAATCCTGAGCTGCCAAATGAGGTATCAACAAAGGGGTAAATGTTCAATCTCAACCTCAACAGCTTGGTCTGGATTAGAAACAAAGCAATAGGAGCATCCACAGAGCGAGTTTTAAGACATGGCAGAGGCAGTCCCAACAAGGGAGTGAGTAGAGATAAGAACACAGGATGCTCTCTCACCATGAAATCTGGGAAAAGCGAGAAGCAGCAAAGACAAAACAGCAGAAGCCTGTAAAGCCACAGGGAAACCTCAAGTGTCATGAAGCACATCTGGAAGGAGAGGTTTGTCCGGGCCACAAAGGTCCAGAGGAAGACTGACAAGGTACCGTGTCAGTTAGGCATGTGCACAGGACATTGCTTGAGACCATGTTAGCTTTGGTATCTTTTTTTTCCAAAAGTGAGTGGCCTGAGTAACTACAGGAAGTATAAGAGAAATAGGGCTGCCACTAGGTACACATGAGAATGTGCTCTAAGCAAGGACGTGAACGCAGTAAGGGAGCTCACCATGGGATGTCTGCAGAAGAGGTCACAGCAGTGTAGACATGAAGTATCGATGGAACAGCAGGTAGCATGCTGTACCTGGAACTGTGAGCAGGGAAAATAGTGGGAAAGTTGGCCAGGGAAGCAACGAAGGGCCAGGTCACATAGCCTCTCAGAGGTCACTGCAAGTGCTTTTGTCCATTGTGCCGAAGCGGGGAAGCTACTCAGAAGTTTAGGGACAAAGGGTGACATATTTTGTCTTAATTCGATAAGCTTCAACATCATGATTAGTAGTGATATGTCACATGCTTCTATTTTAATCTCCAGAGCACAGTGAGTTCTCCTGTTGCCCCTAAGTCATATCAGCATTGTGCTGGAGGTCTAAACCAGAACAGAAGGCTAGAAAACAAAATAGCCAGCCAGCGTTCATGGATGGTATGGCTTGGAGATGACAGGATTGTGCATGTTCAAGACAGCACTGCAGGTTTATAAAAGGAGAGCCTGGCACTGCTAGAGCCTACCATACCACTTGGTGGAAGTTTCCATCTGTAGGAAAACTACAGGTTGATTTGAATGGCCTTTACAGCAATAGTTGACACACTGATGGAAGCCCACAATCATCACAGAGGATGTAAGTTTTCTCTGTGACTGATAGATCAAACTCACAAAAGATTCAGTGAGTGGAGCAACACATTGGACCCAGTAAATGTAGCATGCACACCATCTTTCCTCGGTATCCCACCTTCTAAAGCACAACATTGGTGTGCTATCATGGAAATCAAAGCCTAATGGCTGGTTCTAAATCAGTCTAGTTTTATAAAATCCCCAAATGCTATGTCCAGAGTAGTGAAAATGTACAGGTTATAGCTACATACAGCATGTCTGACTAGTAGAGAAAGTAAAACATGAAAAAGATTTTATAAAATTCAGATCTACATAAATCAATGGTATGTGGGATGGTATAGTAGTGTCTTGCCTTGTTCCTGTGACCAAATACCTGACAGAGCAAAACAGAAAGCAACAACAGAAAAACACTTAAGGGAAAGAGGGCATATTTTGGATATATAGTATGTCTTGGTAGAAAAGGCCTGGTAGCAGGAGTGTGAATCCTTTCCATTGCCTCTGTAGTCAGGAAGCAAGTGAGGCCAGAGCATAAAACTTCAAAGCCTGACCCTAGTGGTCCTCTTCCTCCAGCAAGACTCTACCTCCTAGGGATTCAACAATGTTCCAGAACAGACTACTGAGGAGCAACCTGCCCATCACACAAGTCTATGGGTGCAGTTTACATTCAAACCACAGCAGAATAAAAATCCTTAAAAAAAGGTAATAAAATTGTAAAATCTGTGTTTTAAACAGTTAGATTATATAATCTCTTGGGAGGGGGCACTGTGTAAAGTTGAAGTGGATAGGGTGTATCTTTGAACTCTGAAAACTTTGAATTTGTTGCCTGTGTAGTAATTATGTAAACACTTGCTTTGTTAAGTCATTCAACTTAATATGACTATTCAGAGGTTGTGACATGCCACAAGGAAAAGTACTACATAAATGAAAACAAACAATAGACACCAATAAAAACTAAGAAACTGTGTATGTTATATATTAAGAAATGGAAACAAAAATCAGAAGAGAAACTGTGGAAGAGTATCGTTCCTTGTAATACTGCAGGAAATAGGTATAACAAAACTGCTCCTAGGTAGTTCTTGAGCTATTTCCAGGCAATGTGGCATCTCAGCAAGCAGGGGAAAGTTTTGGGCTCCATGAATTCATGAGAAGAAATCTGTGTGGCATGTATAACAAAACTATCTTCAATATAATTCAGAGTGATGGTGCACACTTATAATCCTAGCACACCCAGGAGAGGCAGGATATGAAATCTCTCTCTCTCTCTCTCTCTCTCGCTGTCCCTCTCTCTTTATCTCTCTCTCCCTCCTTCCCTTCCCCTCCATCCCCACTTACTTGATCTGAATTTATTTTGCAGAGGAAATTTTAAAAGTAGAAAAATCAGAATGGTGGCAGTGATGATATTGGGAGATTGGAAAATGGAGGAGGGCTTCAGAAGGGAAAAGTTCAATGATATACATAAAGGTTAATAAAATGATTGATGCAGGTGGTGGTGTACACCTTTAATCCCAGCACAGGGAGGGCAGGCAGATCTCTCTGTGTAGAGGCCAGCCTGGTCTACAGAGTGAGTTCCAGGACAGCCAAGGCTTATACAGAGAAACCCTGTCTCTAAAAAACAAAAATAATTAAAATAAGATGTGTGATACAGAAGTACTGGTAGGACTCTTGCTTCCTGAAAAGGGCAGTATATACCAGTTGCCATGACACCCTTAAGATGTCAGATACTTAGGGACAACCTATCAACCTCATTTTCCCCCCCTTGAGACAAGCATCTGTAGATTTGGGATGTTGAGGTTATTGTTTTATTTTTAGACAAGACTGCTGTTAATCCCCTATGGATGTGATTGTGATGGTATCTTCCTTGTAGAAATAAGGGCTGCCTGAAGGTCAGAGAATGGAGTTTGCCACTAGCTAACCATAGAGATCTGGAGGTCTGTACAGACAGACATGAAGTAAAGTAGCTGGGCAGAAACAGGACATAAGCTGGGAAAAACTGAAATTGCTCTCTTGTCTGCTGAGGCACTAAGGAGATAAGGTGTGGCGGCGGCTTGCTCCTTCTCTCTGATTGTTCAACATTTTCCTCTATATCTGACTCCTGGTTTTTATTACTTAGAACAATTAAGAGCTCCATTTACAAGTATGTGATCTCTTGATTCTCCTACTTTGACTTCTGGAGTGAGTGCTGGAATAGCAGGTATGCGCCATCTCTCCCAGCTTGCTCTTATTTGTTTCAAAGTCTCACAAATGATTCTGATGTGCAGTCAAGTATAAAATCTAATATGCCCAGTTGGGATGCCTATGAACCGAGAGAGAGAAGGCCAGCCTATAATCACTAAGAGTACAAAAGTAGCACACGTACCTTGATAGTAACCAAAAGCTCTCTAATTGAACTTACCTTCTCAACAATATAGAAAGCATGCCTGGTACTAGAAACCTAGGCAATTACTCAAGGTTAGTTCAGTTGTGGGTCTTAGAAGATAAATTACAACCACCACTGTATTAAAACAACATAATTCCTAACTACATTATAAATATTTGTTCATATACTCACATATATAAGTGTAGTCCTCACCCTCATCCAAGGAACTTCTTTTTTGCAGTGAAGAGAAACCAATACAGAAAAACCACAGCTAAGTAAAATGCCGAATTGTTGGAAAACAATCCAAGGTGTACATGTACAAAACAATTCCTGAAAGTAAGGCTTTTGGGGGACTTTGCAGAAGGAGGGGTGGAGAGATTGTTAACAGTCAGGTTTTGAGAGTATGCTGTGAGAATGTGACTCCTAGTAATGTCAGAAGCTACACCTATAAATTCTCTCCAACATGATTGCCCAAGCATGCTGCTACAGTGGACTGGAGGTAGCTTGCAAGGGTTCAACTCTGTACAACTCCAGACAACCAAGGAATACTGAGAAATAGTCTTCTCCAGTGAAGGGCAATCGGTTTTCCAATACTTAGTGGTCAACACTGAAAACATAATAAATATAATACTATACAAACTAAGCATGTTGTATTTAAGAATGCATATGTGTGTGCATATTTACTTGTGTGTATGTGTGTGCATGTAGCAAACATTGATACAAAATAAAAGGCCATGAATTCTAAAGCTAAAGGAGGGGGTATATGGGAGGGCTTGGAGGGAGGGAAGGGAAGGAGAAAATGTTTTAAATATATTGTAATTTCAAAAACTAAAATATTTTTTTAGGCCAGTATGTGTTTAAGATCTCAACATGGATGTAAAGCTCCTGGTATTCTTTAAAGTGAACCTGAGAGTCTGTACAAACCTCCCCCCTACACACACACACACACACACACACACACACACACACACACACACACACACCATGATGCCCACATTTTATGACAGACCACATTTTGAGGATTCAGAGGTGAAAGGGATCCAATATACTTTGAACCCTGAGCATGTGATACAAAGCATATGTGTTTCCTGGCAACATGGGACTCATAGCTTCTGCTGTTGTGAGATGAAAGAGCAAACACACAAGCCCAGCAGGACTCAGTGAGACTCCTTGGGGCTCACTAGTTGAGCCAGCATGGCCCCAACCACATTTTGACCCTGGAAAATATTTCCACAGTGTTCCAGCTATTTTCCCCAGCAGACCATGCCTTCAAGTTAGTCTTGATTCTTGTTCCCATCAAAAATAGTTGAGGTGAAGGAGTAAATTTAGCCAAGACCAACAAAATCTCTGAAGGCCTCACCACAGTTCTCTCAGGCCCCTGTTTCCATAACACGTGGCTGGGTCTTGCCAAACCCATCTCGATCAGCTTAGTGGTCATGGTGACAAGCCAGAGTGTTTTCTAAATAAGCTTACTCCTTCTTCTGCTTGAACTGACCTAGAAAATATATTTGTTCCATTTGGTCCTTTCGGAGCACAATGTCCACTTTGTGTTGTGTATACCACCTAATTATTTCAGATTACACAGCGTCAATTCACAGAAAATGATCCAGGCTACTTATACTCTTTTCCCATTTGTCCTTTGGAGGTGAGTATACACATAAAGGAACAAACTATACTGATGTTATCTTAGTTGAAGTCTTAGGGAGCCATGCATTTTTATCTCTGTATGTTAAAGAAATAGATATTTATTGTAGCATTTCCCCCACATTGTTTTTAGATTAAGACCTCTTTGCTTTCAAACCTTATACTTGTTTGATTTTTCTTTCCTCAACTTTGTCAGTCTCACAGCAGAAACAGCAGGAAACAGCCAGAGCCTGTAGCTGTCACCCCAGACCCAGCTCTGTGGTTTCCACCTTGCCTTCAGTTCTGGCTAACAATTTCTTGCTATGAACTAATAAAGCAATAAAGATCAGAGAAGCAAAGCATCTAGGCTACCAGAGAGCTCGGTCCGTACCAGGGCTGGAGAGATATTATCCATAGCAAGCTGGAGACTAATTGCCAAGGCTAAATCCTTAATGCCCTGCTCCTATCTTATATATTAGTGCTGGGGTTTAAAGCTGTGAGCTCTGTTTCTCTTTTAGACTGATTCACTTCTCATGTAGCCCTGGATAGCCTTGTAAATCTAACATTAAGTACTTTTGGTTTTTATGTTTTCTTACTCTCTGTTGTTGACTGTGGCCTTCTCTTGTGGCTCACCTTTTAGTTAAACTCTGTAGGCATATGGAAGAGTGTTATCTCTCCCTCCGTCTTTATTGCAGGGGATTGGGTTTTGATTTAGGAACATGCTTTCTCTCATTCACCTAACTCTGTCAGATAATTTCCTTTGTGAATGTCTTTGCATATCTTCTGTTACATTGCTATTGTAAATAGTGTCTTTCTCCTTATTTCTACCGTTGTTTATGTTGGTGGCAGAAGAAACAAACATTTTTTTTATGTTAGTCTTGTACCTTGAAATCTTGATGTATTTCCTAATGAATTCTCACAACTACAGATTGCTTCTGTTTACTCTATAAACTATCCTATAACCTGCGGATATGATTTAGCACATTTCTTTTCAGTGTCTGTATTTCAACCCTTTTTTATTGTGGTTTCACTATTATTACTGATTTTATTGGAGTCTCAGGCACAATTGTTTTCCTGTACTTTGAACACAGTGAAATTCCAAGTGTTAGGTGAACACTCTGACTAGTTCTTAGATTTACTATAAAGGCTTTTTCAGACTGCTTTTAGAGAATACTTTAAAGGCCAGGATAAAGTTTCCATGGCCTTTGCATATTGGTTAGGTTAGGGAGTAGTTGGTTGGTTTTTTTTTTTTTTTTTGTTTGTTTGTTTGTTTGTTTTGTTTTGTTTTGTTTTGTTTTCTGGGGTTTACCATTGTCCATGGAGAGATACAACGCTTTCCTCCTTTTGCTTGTTGTTCTAGTTAGAGTAATAATTGCTATGACGAAAGGCCATGACCCAAACAAAGCAAGTTGGGGAGGAAAGGGTTTATTTGCCTTACACCTCCATCAGGAACTCAAGGTAGATTCCTGTAGATAAGAACTGATGTAGAGGCCATGGAGGGTTGCTGCTTACTGGCTTGCTCATGGCATGATCAGCTTACGTTCTTTAAGAACTCAGCACCACCAGGTCAAGGATGGCACCAGCCACAATGGGCTGTTCCCCTCCCCATCACTAATTAAGAAAATGTCCTGCAACTTATGGAAGCATCTTCTCAGTTGTGGTCCCCTCCTTTCAGATAACTCTAGTTTGTGTTAAGTTGACATAAAACTAACCAGCACCATTGTAAAGCTCTGAGCCCTGCCTATAGGATCTATAGCCTGACCCTCCATTCCTGCACAACACAGACACGAAGACGCTGACACCCAGGCTTCGAGATCTAGATCCCACTTGGGCATCTAAGGCTCCTGTTCTAAACTTTGGCATCCATTCAGTTCCCTTCTTTTGGTTCTGACACTTAGTTTTTCCTCGCTTTTTTTTGAGATTGGCTTTATGTCCAAGATGTTATAATTACTGATTTTATTTTATTTTATAGTTTTAGAATTATTTCTTTCCCCTGCTCCTGCCATTCTCTCTCTCTCTCTCTCTCTCTCTCTCTCTCTCTCTCTCTCTCTCTCTTATTTCCTTTCCTTTCTAGTATATATTCTCTACTGTTTGAAATTTGGACTTTCATATCTCCTTCCAGGTGTGTGCCAGACCTGGTTCCCCTATTCCATTTTAAACATTATCGTCATGCAGTTCAGGCCCTTTGAGCCTATAACTTTCTAAATACCGCAAACTTAGGATACACAAGGCCCTGAGATCAGTCTCTGGCTCCAGGGATGGACACACACACACACACACACACACACACACACACACACACACACACAATTTTATTTGTAAATACTCTTTCTTGCATTCCAGCTATCTTTGGGAGAGAGGAACTAGCTTTAAAATACCTTCCTGTGGGGCTAAAGAGATGGTTCAGCAGTTAGAAAAGCTTGGTGTTCTTCCAGAAGACCGGAGTTTAGTTCCCAACACTCACATCAAGTACTTCAAAGTCAACTCCAGAGAATCTGATGTTTCCTTCTGGCCTTGTGGGCACCTGCACAGACATGGTACAAAAACATGTACATATACATATACATGTACATATACATATAACTAAATAAATCTTCTTTTAAAATATTGTTCTATAAGGCAAGTTTGTTTATCTGGGGGGTGGAGAAGGATGTCTGCTCAAGACAGAGTTTCTCTGTGTAACAGCCCTGGCTGTCCTAAAACTTGTTTTGTAGACCAGGCTAGCCTTGAACTCACATAGATCTGACCGTCTCTGCCTCCTGAGTTCTGGGATTAAAGGTTTGAGCCATCACGCCTGGAAAGGTTAAGTTCTAAGGATTGTAAATTTTGTTAGATTTTGCTTCCATATAAACATATGTTTTTGGCCCCATTTGTTTTCTTTCTTTCATTCTGTATTTCTTATTTTTTATTTGTCTGCTTGTTTACTTGCTTGCTTCTTTTTGAGGCAGGCTTTTTCTGTGTAACCTAGACTCTCCTGGAACTTCCTCTGTAGACCAGGCTGGCCTCAAACAGAGATCTGCCTGCCTCTGCTTCCTGATTGCTGGTATTAAAGGCGTATTCTATCACTGCCTGTCAATGTATAACAGTCTTTTTAAACATTGTTTTATGTGTATTTTGTCTACATGAACCATGTGCATTCCCAGTGCCCATAGAAGTCGGAAAATGCTGTCAGATCTCTGGAATCAGAGTTAGCCACTCTGTAAGCTACTGTGGGTACTGGGAATTGAACCCAGGTCATTTGGCAGAGCAGACAATGAATGTTCTTTTCTCCTTGAAAATCTTCATTTAGATTTATGTTAATCTTTTCCCTCCTATTCCACAGGTCTTATAACTTTTTGATTGCATATTACACTATCCAAGTCATCATTTCTTTGGGTTATCTTCTATGTTGTTAAAAGGGAATCTGAGGTAGTTTAATGAGAATGTCCCCATAAACTCACATGTTTAAATACTTGTTCCCTAGCTGGTAGAACTGTTTAGGAAGGTGTGGCCTTGTTGGAAGAGGTGTGTCTGTCTGCCTGCCTTCCTGCCTGGCTGCTGCCTGCCTGCCTACCTGCTGCCTGCATGCCTGCCTGCCTGCCTGCTGCCTGCTACTATGCTTTCCTCATGATGATCATGGATTCTAACCTTCTGCAGCCCCAAATTAAACACTTTCTTTTTAATAAGAGGAAGACGAATTTTGGTACTAAGGGGTGGGGCATTGCTGTGACAGGAAGCTAGCCATGCTGCTTTTGGAAGGAATATGGAAATCCTGGGGAAATTGGATTAGGAAAGCTGTTGACTGCTATAAGCAGGGCTAAATGGACATCCTAGTAAGAGCTTGGAGACAACAGTGCTAAGATCATTGAGGGTTATGGATGCTTAGCTCAAGAAACTTCAGAGGGCAACAAAATTAGTGACAGTGTTAGAAACCATTCTTGTGGTGCTTGGGGAAAAAATGAAGATGCTTTCTGCCTGAGGGCAAATTGAAATAGTTGGACTAATTTTATAGGCAGAGGATATTTCAAAACAGTCTAATATTAACTCTGTTGCATGGTTATTAGTAATCACATTCATGCAAAGCTACCATAAAAAATAACAAGCAGGGCAAAAAGAAACACAAAATGTATAGTTTGAGGAGGGGGAAAATGCACCAAGAAATTTGATGTCTGTACTGAAAGAGATAAGGAGAGGCCTAGTGTGAAATGGAATAAAGGGAGTGTTGTCTTTGGGTGAAGACCCCACCCAGCTAACCTGAAAACTTGCATAAAGGAAATGCCTTTTGTATTTCTATAAAGCTGCAATGGGGAAAAATGTTATGCAAATATAATTCAAGAAGGGGAACAGGCTCCAACCAAAATGGCTGAACTTGGCTTCATTGGCCAGGTCATTCTGGCTTTAGATCCCTGAATGATACTGGAGTAAAGGAGTTGTGGAATCTTCCTCCGGAGTTAAGAAAATCCTCTGAAGCGAGGTGTTTGGCATGGGAATCCCTTCAAGGAAACCAGAGAAGCTATATGTGAATTTATGAAAATGAAGCCTGGATTGCATTGGAGACCTCAAGATCTTGGAGATGTCAAAATCATAGACTTACCAAGAAGCTTGGGACCAAATCAAGAGAGAAAGACACATGTTGTAGCCAGCAGAACTTGAAGGGAAGAGCCATCTAAGCCCATTGGCAGCAGATTAGAGCTATAGGATTTGGAGTTTGCCCTCCTGAATTTCCATTTGCCTATTAGAAACAGATTAGTGATACAGAATTTGAAGATTGCCCCGCTGGAATTCTGTCATGCCTTGGTCCAGTATTTTCTAACTATATTACCATTCCTCCCTTTTGAAATGGTAATGTATATTCTATGCTGTTTTACATTGAAGTTTATAATTTACTTTTTGATTTTACAAGGAGTTATAATTAAAAGTTGCCTTGGGTCTCAGAAGAAACTTAAAATAGTGTTCACACTATGAAAGAATGTGGGGACTGTTAGAGTTGGACGAAAGTCATTTGGCATTATGATATGGCCATAAGCCTATAGCAGAAAAGGTGTGGGTTGTGGTGGTTTGAATGAGAATGCCCCCCATATGTGCATATGTTTGAATACTTGCCCCCCATTTGGTACAGTTCTTTGGGAAGGATTAAGAAGTGTGGCCTCATTGGAGGAGTTCTGATGCTGGCAGTGGGCCTGAGGTTTCAGAAGCCCAGGACATTCCCAAATAGCTCCCTCTGGTTCCTGTTTGCAGAAAGGGATATAAGCACTCATGGGCCAACACCATGCCTGCCTGCCAGCTGCCATGCCCTCACCATGATGGCCATGGACTCCAACCCTCTGTAACCATGCACCCCAAATTAAACACTTTATTTTCTGTGGCCTTGGTCATGGCATTTTGTCACAACAGAAAAGTAAGACAGAATCACTTTTATAGATTTTAATTGGCTTGATTCTGTAGTTAGAAAACATACTGGGAAAAATGAAATGCAGCATGTTCTACCCTCATGTTCAGGATATCAAAAGAAAAGAAAATTAAATATAGAAAGTGGAAATGAGGGCCTGGAGAGATGGCTCAGTGGTTCAGAAAATTATCCGCTTTTCCAGAGGACATGGGTTCAATTATCAGCACCCTGTAACTCAAGCTCTAAAGGATCTCTCTCTCTCTCTCTCTCTCTCTCTCTCTCTCTCTCTCTCTCTCTCTCGCTTGCTCGCTCTCTCTCTCACACACACACACACACAAACACCACATGCATGCGAGCAAAACACCAATTCATATAAAATAAAATTTTAAAAAGAAAATAGAAAAGAAGTATACAGAGTGCTCATTGGGTAAAACTTATATTTGCTTTCTTTGAACCTTGTTTTAAGCAGTTGGCTACCTGGCTCTTAGAGGCTGGCTGATGTGATTAGCTTAAGGTTCACAGTGTACAAAGACATCTTTAGGTCAAACTACATTCTATTGAACAGAATTACACTGAGAAATAACTCCCTGTCCACTACTTCTCTCTTCAACCATGTCTAATTCAATATTAACATTACAGTGACATTTTAAACCAATAATTATGTTAATCATTGAAAACACTATTTTTTTTTTTTAAGTCATTGATTCCAATTGTCTACAATGTGGTGCTTTCGGTGGTAATCATGGGCAGGAAAGTGAGTTCAGAGTACCCCAGTATGGTGTATTTTAACACTGACATTGTTTAGAATTGATGGCTCCTGCTAATAATAGTGAAATAATTGTTGTGTGATATCTAATATTCACTTAAAATGTTCAGTGTCATGTTATCCCCATCTGCTCCTGAAGCCTACTATTCCCCCTGTGCTTATACCATTTAGCTTATTTCATTTTTGTATCAGTCAATACAAAATTGTTTTGCTATAACCAAATACCTAACATGGTCATGAGTGAGGCACTTATTTTATTTCTGGATTGAAAGGCACAATCTAACATTGTGGAGAAGGATTGTACAATTCATGACAATAGACTCATGAGCCTAAGAATTTAACTATTGATGGACAAGGAAGCAAAGAACAGACAGGAAATGACAGCGGGCTATACAATCTCAAGACACCCAATGATCTACTTTCTCCAGTGAGAGCCCAGCTCTGAAAGTTATATGTGGTGATATATTACTTATGACTTATCAAAGCTTGCCTGAGGATTCAGAAAGCAAAGCCAGCCACAAGCTATAGACGTCAGGCAATGGTGATGCATACCTTTAATCTCAGAAACCATACTAGCTAGCCAGGCAGTGGTGGCACATGCCTTTGGGTGGATTTCTGTGAGTTCGAGACCTCCCAGGGATACACTAGAGTGAATCAGTCTAAAAGATTTAACAGAGCTCATGCCTTTAATCCCTGCTCTAGAGAGGCATATGAAAGACAGGAATCCAGTGTCTCAGGCAGCATTGTGAGATTTAATCTCTAGCCACCCCGAGGATAGGCAGCAGTCTGAGGTTTGCTGGAGTCCTTGAGACAGGATCGCCCCCTTTTGGACTGAGGTAGATGTAAGACCTAGTGGCTCAGCTGCTTTGCTTCTCTGACCTCAGCTTGAAGCTTGAACCCCAATATCTGTCTCTGGGTTTTTATTTTTGGTGTTACAATTACACACCTCTAAGAGTGCAGCAAGACAGGGAGTGTAGACATTCCACATCCGAACTATGGTGTTTCATTCTTGTCCCCTCTGACTCACATGTATATCTGGTGTCTTTTAATCATCAGCAGGCTGTTCAGGGCACGGGCCTGGCCTTCATCGTCTACACTGAGGCCATTAAAAACATGGAAGTGTCCCAGCTCTGGTCAGGTCTCTACATCTTCATGCTGCTGCTGATGGGTTTTGGGAGCATGCTTGGAAACACAGCGGCCATCCTCACCCCTCTGACGGACAGCAAGGTCATCTCCAGCTACCTGCCCAGGAGGCCATTTCAGATCAGGACACCAGGCAGTGGAGGCGGGGCATGGGAGAGTGGCGAAAGGCAAGACAATCAGTGGAAGGGTCTAATTAGGGGCCGTGTGATTCTAAGAGAACTCCAGAAAGGCTGCAGGGGTGTAGCTGTGCTCCTGCTAGGGTAATACTCAGTTCCACTTGGGTAAGTTGTTCTAGGTGCTGTATGCACATGTAATGTGCACCACAGAGACCCATTTTTAATTTCAACATCTTGCCACCCAGCCAGGATCATGAGAACCCTCCTGTGCCTCTGATGGCTCTATGTCCAGGATAGATAATGTCACATCTGATCACATGTCCTAGCTATCATGTGGGAAGTGTCTTCTTCCCCGCTCCTCGAAGCCTGATAGCACTTGGTTTTTTTTTTTTTTTTTCTGAAATTGGGTCTCTGTGGTCCACAGTACAAATGCATGTAGCTCCCAATCCAGCACTTAATCCTCTCCTGAGGGAGCCTCCCAGTGGCTGATATTGTATGGTATGGCAGTGGGAAGGGCTACTATGAATTCAGAGGCACCATGGAAAGCCTTAGGAAGTCAGAAGAAAACCTGGAAAGAGTCAAATATTGCCTCTGCCATGTTGTGCAGTTATCTGACAACACTAAGCCCTGGCACCCCCAGTATATAAGGGATCTCTGACTACTACCTTGGAGGCTTAATCTGCTCTGGTACATGACCAGAGCCTGGCATGTGAGAGCATCTATGTAAATTGTAGTTTCTTCCCAAACCAATCCTTATCTAGGGCCCCACACCACATTTAAGTCCACTTCTGAATGTCTCAGGGGCTATCTTTAGCATTCCCAGACTTTCAGCCATTATGATAGAATATATCCACGATGAGAAGGCAGAGGGTGGTCTTGAGTTTAAGCCTAGCAGCTTTGTTCCTGCTCTAACTCTGCCTGCTCTCCCATGCCAAGGCCAGGCCCTTCCAAGCACATAGTGACCATCTCTAGGAGGCAGTAGAGTATACTCGGAACCATCACTGATGGACAGAGTGGGAGGGCAGAGGGAATCTCACCCTAGCCCCGTGGACTGAGAGGGCTGGCACCCCCTCCCCCCACCTTCTCTGGGAACTAACCTCTGGTCCACACCCGGGACCTCTGAAGGCCAACACCGGGGAGATGATGTCTCATGACCAGTTCTTCATTGGTCATCCTCAGGCAGCCTCAGCCCTTTTCCCTTTACCTCAATAGCTCCCCCATAGAGGATCAGATGGGTTGGGGTCACATTCAAACATCAAACCAGAACAGCATCTTCCCAAGGGCAGAAGGTATGCAAACTAGAGTCCCTCCCTCCAGAGCATGAATAAATCTGTCTCTCTCTCTGTGCTCCCAACAGATTTGAAAGTGACCTTCAGGCCACGACTTGCCACTCTCTCAACTGGTACTGGAAGGCCATGTGGGCGTTTGTGAGTCCAGTACTCATCATCAGCCTCTATGTCTTCTTCCTGAGTGACTATATCCTCACAGGGACACTGCAGTACCAAGCCTGGGATGGCACTCAGGTACCCGATGTTCCTGCAGGGCTGGGGAATAAGGCAGAGACCACACAGTCACTCAGAACACAGGGGACTATTGCTGTGCTGTGAGAAGGCTCCATGTGAGTATTTCACAGATGCTCAATTTAGCACAGCAGAAGTGGGTGTGAGTTTTTAACCATGATGCATGGAGAGAGCAAGAGATGCTCCAAAGCATCGCAGTGGGCCTTTCCCTAGAAGTACCAGTATCCTCTGGTGTGCCACACTGTACATATTTATACAGAACATTTCTACCACCACAGAAACCATTAGTCTGTGCTGAAGGTTACATAACATTTAGGGCTCTAGAATAAGGTACTAGAAAAATTGTTTCTATGGCATTCCTGGATAGGCTTCACACACATTCTCTCACATATGCTCGCAAAGGTCAGAATTACCTTTCTTCGTGGTTTCTCTGAATTGCAGGGTAGTAGACACCACAGTCTTCACTCTTTAGCCTCTTCCCCTTCATAGAAGGCTTGGATGAACAGTTCTCTTGGACTTGATAGGAGGGACCTTCCCCTGAGGCTCAATCTCTTCTCCCAGGGGCAGCTGGTGACCAAGGATTACCCCCCACATGCACCAGCTGTCATCGGTTTGCTGGTGGCTTCATCTACCATGTGCATCACCCTGCTGGCCCTGGGGATTTTCATCTGGAATTGCCTCAAGAGGGGAGGTTCATCCCCAGTGGTCTAAGAATGGACCTCCCAGGGACCGAAGTCAGCCACTATCTGTTTCACAGTTGCTGCCTGCTGGTGGGGACACCTTGGCTGGAGTGCTGGTCTGGGACCTCCTGAATCTGTAAAGAGGATTAGGGAGCTTAGAAAAAGAAGACTACCTTGGGGAGGGGACCACATCCCTTAGAAGACTCCCTCCATTATTTGCCATCTGAAGACTACAACTTGTAGCCTTCTTGTCGTCAGCGGTTAAGGCCAGTACTGAAGATCATTGTCACCTAGACTCTAGGAAGTCCTAGAATTCAAGGTAAGCTGTCGTTAGAAACTTGACCATAACCCTGAGGAGCCAAACAAGCACTTCGGTTTATGTTTGTTTGTTTTTTGTTGTTATTTTTGGTTTTGTTTTTTTTTTCTCAAAAAAAAAAAAAACAAAATACTAATTGCTTTTCATCCAGTGTCAGAGGTTTTTGAAGCACCTAGGGCAACACATTACAATTCTTCTCATTGAAGCCACAGTGAGTGTGTAATTTTTGTATTACTACACTGTAAATACTACTGGGATTTAGTGTCGATGAAGGGAGAGTTTTGTTGGGAATGCAAAGGTTCCTCACAGTGGGCTGTGGCAACTCTAAACTGTACAAGGAATCTGAACAGACATTCCCATCCCTGGGGTTTCCGGGTCAGATGATCCACAAGGGTACAAGGAACTGTAACTTTTCTACAAACATCACTCACAGCCACCTTCATTCACCTCTGTATAGTAATGCTTTCTAAAATGTACATAAGTCACACAGAGCAGTGTATAACTGAAAACACTCCATATTAATGGCTGTTATTCATCCATTATGTCAATTTGTCTGTTTTCTTTTCTTTTTTTAATCATAATAAAGTGGATCAAGGTTGTCCAGACTGAGAGTTCCCTCCTGTACTAACAAGCCGAGCTCATGGAATTGAAGGACTTCTTTGGATCCATCTGTGCAGACACCTCTGAAGACACTTAGACATCACTTGGAACCTCGACCAGAGAGATCTTTTATTTCTCTCTTTTTCCCAATGACAAAAGTAGGCACTGGAAAGGTCTTTGGTGTGGCAGGTGGTGGTAGTAAAGAGAAAATTCTCTGGCTAATCACTTGCTACATTTGCAGAGAAACAAAATAAGGTTCCCAGAATCCACGTTGGAAAGCCTACAGTGTCTGAAAATCCAAGTTCCAGATGATAAAACATCCTTGTTGTATCCTTTTCCATCGTTGTTTGCACCAGCATGAACATGTACACAAAACACATACACATAAGTTAAAATAATATACATATCAAAAAGGTAGATAGTGATGATGTCTTTCCAACAGTTGAGTCTTTAACAGAGGACAATAACTCACAGGACAAATTGTTCACTATCTTAGCTGCCTTCTTATTTTCATTTTAAAATGATCACTGTCCTTAAATATATGAGAAGCAGCATTTATTTACCTAAGTGTTTACTCCTGGTTTTCTCATCAGATGGATTTTAGGCTGGAACAGTGGGTAGACCCTGTGATAATACATCAGAGTCTATTCCTGAACACTTAAGTGTCTGTCCCCTACTCTCAACCTAGGCATAGTGACTGCCTTTCTGCACTTGTCATGCCTTCCTAGGGTTAGGCACTGACAGGGTCTCAAAAATCATGTACCCTCAAAGGTGAAAAGAGGAACATTGTCATGTATCATTATTCTATTCTTTTTCAGTGCGCCCATCACCTCTGCCATTCTAGACACATCAGAGCATTGAAAATTTGCAGTGTCCATGCTACTGGATTCAAGGAGCCTTTGTCAGAAAATCTTGGGAGTGAGTCTGGTGCTCTTGGGTGAATACAATGTGCAATCAAATCTGAGAGCCTGGGCAGAGCCTATTGAAGGAGAGGGGAAAGTATGCAGTGTGTTTAGACATACTTACATCCAGAACAACTTGTACAAATATAAATGCACTGTTGAACATCTCTAGTTATGAGTGGGAGTCACCTCAACAGAACAGTTGTGCTTATGGAAATCAGACAGGTGAAGTAATGCTATCATGAAATACAGATGTGCCTCAGTTACCGATCTAAAGGTAGTGGAACCTGGGAGAATGGAGCCTAAAAAGGGGGAATAAAGTCTCACACAACAGCCAACTTTATTAAGAACATCAGGCAATATCCACTTTGAGCGTTAAGAAAGATCATGTGAGTAAAGCTCTCATGAGTTCAAACTGAATATAATCACAATAACAGGCTGCACATGGAAAAAAAACCCCATGAATTTCTATAGAGGTGTATAAATAAGTACTAATAGCCAGTTGGAATGAATAATCTGAAGCAAACTCACTCCTATATGATACACTTGGGAGGGTTGTAGAAGAATAATCCTTCAAGAACAATTCAGTGTTTTGGAGAAACTGAGGTCACGAGACTCTTATTTTCTTTGGAGTTTTCTCACAGGTACTCAGAATTGTTTTTCTTTCTTTAGAATATTTCTTCCGTTTTCCATTTTTTTTTTTTTAATTTTATGTGTGTTGGTGTTTTGTCATGGGTGTCAATTCCCCTGGAGCTGGAATTACAGATGGTTGTGAGCTGCCTTGTGGGTGGTGGGAATTGAACCCATGTCCTCTGGAAGAGCTGCCAGTACTCTTAACCACCGAGCCTTATCTCCAGCCCCAGCACTCAGAATTCTCACAGGATTACATTCTTGGATTGTGTTAGGATACTCTTCCATCCACATTGTGGTTACATCCCGCTAAACCCACTTTAGATTGAAGAGCCCCCTAAATTAAAAATGCATTTGTTACACCTACCTTCCTATCCATCACACTCAGAGCTGTCAAATGATCATCCCAGAGGCCATGTGATCACTGGGGTTCCCAACATCTCCACAGAATACACTCTTCAGATTGCTTGCCCACAAAATGTTGGGTCTCAAATTATAGCTTCTACAGATTTCATTTCCCTTTCACACATTGTAGAGTCAGAAGACACTAAGCTGAACTGGTCAGCCAAGGAGCTCTCCACATACAGTCAAATGCCAGTTTCTCCATGGGGACGTACCTTTGCTTTGTTTTGTTACTGTAAAAAGAGAAAGAAAGATCACTGTAGAATGATAAAAGATCAATTATAATGTTTAAAAGCTTACTCATATAACAGCTGTAGAATTTACATTCTTATCAGCACACTGAAATTCCCTCAAATCAAATCTCAAATAATGTAGTCGTAATTAGAAGTCAACATGAATCATGAAGGTGGGATGCACCTGTAACCTACCAACTTGAGAGGCTGAAGCAGGGAGACTAAAGACCCGACCTAAACAATCAACCTAGCTAAACCCCATCTCAAAAGGGGAGGCTGAAGCAATGGCTCAACAGCTAAAAGGCTGTTCTTGTAGAGACCATGGGTCCAGTCTCCAGCACCCAGATGGTGGTTCACAGCCATCCACAACCCCAGTCCCAACTATGTATTATGTATATACATTTTGTATGTATGTATGTACATATGCATATGTATATGTAGAATATGCAAATAAAATAAAATCTTTCTTTTTTTAAAGGACAAGAATTGCAACACAACCCAAAACAAACAAACAAAAACTCTCAAGGTCTTGCCAACAGTGCTAAGGAGTTTGGACTCTCTCATACAGGGAAACTAGAAACTCTTATGCTTCATTAACAGTGAACTCACCAGGATGAGCAAATGATTCAAAATTGTATAACCTTAGTTTGCAGGGTAAGACTATAGAACCCTGCGTAGAGCTATCCCTGCTTTCTCTCCTTCCTCAGGAGTTCTGGCGAATCGGCTTTATCATGTTCTGTATTGTGTTTCTGATAGGCACAGTGAAGTTCCCTACCCACAGGCAGTCATCCATTAGCCAGAATTGCATCCTGAGAACTCTCAGGTGGGGCTAAGCCTGACTGAGTCACCTGCACTGGGAATCTGGACACCCCAGAGAACTGAGATTCATCTCCTTTGTTGAGATAATTTTTAAATACAGTTATGACCAAGGTCTGAGTGAAGTGTAAATTTTAAATCAGACACAATGCTCAAAACTCATGATTTATGATTCCTTGTCAGTTGTTCTCCTGAGGCTACCTATGTCACTGTAAGTGCAAGGTGGGAGGGAACCCAAAATAATAGTGTCCCTTTGCACTTATTGGTAGCTCAGGATGTGCCATCATGGAAGCGTTTATGCTATAGAAATTGAAAAGCACATAGATCAGAGACTTTCTGCAGTTTCCAGTTCACCATCAGCCTCCAGCAGACTCAATCGTATCTTCGTGAGCTATTTTTCAGTAATCCTTAATAGTATGAGGAGCCCAGAAATCCTGGAGTTTGAGAGTCATGACACAGAAAAAAGAATGTGGCCAAAGGTCAGTGGGAGGGTGTGAACTGGCCACCATTGAGGTTAAAGCCGGGGGAGGCACCGACCCACCAGGGAAGACTCACACCAGGGCCTGACAGTGCAGAAAGCTGAACAACAGGAAACCCAAGGGACTGGAATCCAGAAGAGAGCACAGGAGTGGGCCCATTCTACCCTGAGTGTTGTCTCAGAAGATGGAATCACCCTTGGCGCATGTGGTCTCCCTGCCAGAAGATGAGGAGCTGCAGCCCATGGGCAGCCCTGAATGCCCTGACCAGCACACAGGAAGACTGGGCCCAACCAAGTATGCCCAGCCTGAGGTTGTGGAGAAGGGGCAACCCAGCAGTTCTTGCTTACCTGCATATCCTATGCCATGGGCCTGAGCAATGTGTGGCCCATCCACCACCTGTTCCAGATGTACTGCAGAGGTGAGTGCAGTTTGCAGGGACAGCAGTGTCTGAGTAGCTGAGTGCTTCACATCTCAAACCTTCACCTTCCTGGAATCTGTATGAATTATAGGACTAGTGGATGTCACCCCCAAAGAGCTGGCCCACAACCCAGCGAAGAAGGAAGATTGGGTTTTGCTTTTGCTTTCACGGACAGTGCTTTTGTGCTGTCTTAAAAAAAAAAAAAAAAAAAAAAGTTTGCCTTTCCTAACTTGAAGTCAAAAAAGCTTTCTGTTCCTCCTCTGAGTTCTTAACCACAGGGTTGTTGAAGCTGTGTTTTACTTCCTTTCCTTCCTTTTGTGTGTGTGTATAAAATGTGGTACCTAATGAGGTTCAATATATTATGTTGTTGTATTGTTGTTTTCATGACAAAAAGATTGCAGAGCTCTTTTGCTTGGATTACATCCTTGAAGTTTGAGTAAGTGATGGAAAGGTTGCTAGGCAGAGGTGCCCACACTCCCACGTTGGTTAGAGCAAGCAGGCTGTCACAAAGACAAGTTGCTGTGAGCCATACCAGACCTGCTGTAGTTGCTACTTGGTACTTTGAGTTAAAATTAGACTATCTTATGACCTTTGTGTGTTAGAGCACAATTCCAAACAGCTGTGGGGAACATGGCTATGGCTCCTGCTCCCAGGTGTCTCTAAGACTAATACTCACAGGCCTCAGCCTCCTTCAACATCAACCTGAAAGTAAAACCCCAGTGTTTAAAGAGCAGGATTCCCCTCTGCAAAGCAGGCTCTGAAATGACTATTTCCTGTTCCTAGAAGGTGTTGTGAGGAGAAATAGTAGGAAGGTGGTGGTGGTGCGGAGTGTGCTTGCATGTGA
The DNA here is from genome assembly GCF_943737965.1 of Phodopus roborovskii. Lineage (NCBI taxonomy): Eukaryota > Metazoa > Chordata > Mammalia > Rodentia > Cricetidae > Phodopus > Phodopus roborovskii. The sequence continues at coordinate 167,165 of NW_026126928.1, read as the reverse complement.
TGGGGGCATCTAAACAGTACCAATGAGGGAAAAGGGAGTAAAGGCTCACAGCCTTAGGCCCACCCCCATTCCAAAGGGATAAAGCTATTGCTTTCACTTTACCTACACCTGTTACATTTCTTGGAGTCTCCCATCTGTAATTCGAGAAGACCTCTACATAGTGTCATATACGAGATTCAAAATTGTGGAGGAGGACGTGGACATGTCCAGACTGTGGCAGCACTCTCTCCTCAAGTGAAGGAACCATCTCCAACCAGGGTAATCTTGGTGAGAAGCCCAGACAGCTTCCACCTCCACCAAGAATAAGGAAAGAAGGGCTTCTGTCTGTCTGTGCAAAGTGATTGATCTCATTTGGCTATCCATGTGATAATTAGGGTAGAGGGGTAAGTCACAATTCCAAAAGCAAGAGACTTTGGACTGCAAGGAACCAAGAATCTTTTGGAGAAGGAAGAGTGGTAGGGGTGGCCCTCCCCTGCCCCCTCCTCCTGTAGATTGCTTCATTGCCCCATGCTGGGCTTTTGAGCTAGGATTGCTGAGTATAAGCACCTGGTGGTAGGCTCGGGTAGGGAAGATTTGCTCAGCTTTTTTCTTTCCTGAACTGTTCTAGCCCACAGGCAAAACCTGAGCTACTCCTGAAGTTTTCCATCTTCGAAGGAAGACATACAGAGCCTGCTTTTGAATTTGAAGTGGGGATTGCCTGAAATTCCAATGGAGCCTGTGAGTGATCTAGCAGGGCAAGCTTCTAAGTAGGAAATCTTTGTTGGGTATTAGCACCCATTTGCCCAGAACTCACATAGTTACAGCTGGGGTGCTGGAACAAATGACCCCTGTATTCACCTCCACCCCCACCCCCATCCGCTTCCGTAGGCTCCCCATGTCCCTGGTGTACTGGGCTGTTGGGTAGGTCTATGTCAAATAAAGTGCCAAGAGTACTTAAATGAGGGCTGTGGGTCAAGGTTGCTGGAAACCTTTTTTTTTTTTTTTTTTTTTTTTTCGCTTTTTCGAGATAGGGGTTCTCTGTGTAGCTTTGGAGCCTGTCCCAGCACTTGTGAAGTATACCAGGCTTGCCTTAAACTCGCAGAGATTTGCCTGCCTCTGTCTCCCTAGTGCTGGGATTAAAGGCATGTATCACCAAAGTCCAGCAGGGTTGCTGAAATCGTAAACATTCCTGAGCCTTAGGCTTGTATTCCCAGTGAAGTTACTATCAATCCTTGAAGCTAAAGGAGACTTCCAGTTTATCTGGTCCTGAGCCTCCAGCACTAAGATAACCAACCTGGGAAGCTCATGTGAATTTTCAGCAGCACAGGGTCAGGTGTTAAACAAGCTGTTACCATTGGCAGATATAGGCAAAGAAGGATCAGCTTGCCTGAGTAGGGAAGATGGAGACAGGGGCATTGCTGGGGTAGTGCTGTTCTTTGTAGCTAGCATCTGCAAAATTGGTTTCCCTCAGTTGGATGTAGAATATTTTTCCCCATTATCCTGCCTGCTTTTTATGCTGGCCCATTAATATTATTATCATTACTCTGATTATTTTTGAGACAAACATTTCCTCTTTCCTTTGGAGATTGTCCTAAAACACTCTCTAACAAAACAGGCTTGGAATACAAACAGAAAAAGTTTTGTTTGCCTCCATAGTGCTGATGGGGTTGAAGGACAATATCACCATCGCCTAGTCTATACTACATTTTTCCCTTTTCCTTGGACTGTAAACTCACATTTCTTCTCTCTTATTTTCTTTTTCTTTCTCCTCACTCTCAATAGGAATCTAAACTTGGGTGGTAAATTCATTTTCATGTAAGACTGTGCTTTCTCAATATGAGAGCCTCCTCACAATTCTTAATGTGAAAAATGGTTTAAGTTCTCACTAGGAAACAACAACAAAAAACAAAACAAAAAAAACAAAAAGGGTATTGAAAAGTATATCATGATTGGGTGCATCTTAGTATCTTGTTGAGTTAACTAACCGAAAGACCTGGAAATGAAAACCAAAGTAGGTAGAAAAGACGACATGTGTTCCATCATTGCTGGAATTTGTCAAACAACTATGCTGGCCTTGTGAATATTAGCATTAAAATCCCTTGTCCACCCTTAAGATCCATGGCTCCTATACCTCCTTCCAACACGAGCCACAAGATATCTGTAGGTCTTTATCTTCCAGGGAGTGTGATGTCTGTTAGGAAGGCAAACATTCTTGAATGATAGATATCCAAGTAACATCATCTCAGTTGGTAAGATATTATCTCTGGGGAATGGGAAAGAACCGTTTTAGTATATATTGTACTTGTTTTTTGGGGAACAGAGTTGATGTTGCTCATCAACATCATCATCATACTTGTGGCTCCTGCTGCCTTCCTTTTACAAATTAAAGCCTCTGCTTTCCTGAGGATAAATCAAATGGAAAGTCTAACTTGGATATGGTTAGCTTTGGAAGTGTGTTGTTTTTGTTTTTTTTAAGACATGTTCTGTCCCTTCATCTGTCCTCCACTTCATGGAGCAGGTCTTTTTTCTGAGAACAGATATGAACGCATTGAGCTACTTCAAATTAGTTTACCTCTACTAATGTTGTTGCTCTCACTATACAGCAGAGACAGGGCAAGCCATGCATAAAAGTCCAGCTCTGTCAAAGAGCAAAGGGGACCTTTCTTGCTGCAGGGCTTAACAAAGCTTGGCCCTAAGTCTCTTGTACTTGTAATCATGGATACATTGTGAATTTTAAAATCATTGAAATCCTGATAGTCCCCTTGTCACTCTCTAGATTTTCACTGAACTATTGTCATTTGTTTGTTTTTGATTTATCATTTAGTGTGTGTGTGTGTGTGTGTGTGTGTGTGTGTGTGTGTGTGCATCTCATCTACCTCCTTGCCAACGTGCCTACTCAGTTTGAGCATAAAAATGTTCAGATTTATAGTTAGATTTAGTGCAAAAAGATAGATTTCAATTTTTCAACCTATGATTTTACTGTGTAGCTCTGACTGTCCCAGCACTCAGTCTGTAGACCAGGCTGGCCATGAACTCATAGGTTCTCTTGCCACCAGAGTGGTTACATTCCAGGCATGTGGGGACATTTCCTGCTCCATACTGCATTTTCATCTTTCTTCCTTTCTTCCTTGCTTTCTTTCTTCTACCACATCAACTTCTTCCTTTCCTCCTTCTTCTCCCACTTTGACTTCTTTTGTTTTGTCTTTCTCATCACCTTCGTCTTTTACTTCTTCTTCTCCTTAGTTTCTTTTGCTCTTTCATGATGAGGCTTCTCTATGCAGGATTACTGACCTGAGTCTGGGTTGAACTCAAACTCACACAGCTTCTTCAGTGCTGTTTCATGGCCACTGCCCAGTAATTTTGCCTTTCAATTCTTTCTATCTAGTCATTTAATTTTTTAATTACTTACCACTTTGTCTTTTTGTCTGTGTACTCATGTAAATCCAGATCCTCCGACCTCCCTACACAATCAAAAATAACTAGAGATAAATAATTAACCTGGCCTTCATACAGGTAAAAATCAAAAATAAATGAAGAAGATCAAAGGGAGCTTGGCCTGGGGTTCAGATGAAACTTCCTGAATTGCTGGACAGCTGAACTAGTCTAGTAGTGTATGCTTACACAGAACAAACAAGTTGTGGTGCTTGTTTGAACTTGGTTTAGTATGTGAAGAAATTCGGATTCTGATTCCAAAGTCAGTCTTTCTTTTTCTACCTTTCTTTATTTCATAAGTCAAATCAGAGACAATATATCAATGCACATAATAAAATAAATGTGTTTTTTAAATGTTAGAAGGTGTAAATGCTCACTCAAACCAGGGAAATAATGCCCACCCTGCCTTGAGAATTCTTTTCCTCACTTGAAGCAACCCTTGGAATCTCTGCTGGGCAGAATGAATTCATCCACAGAGCCCTCTTGAGGCTCTTCCAATGTAATTCTACAACAGAGTTTGTCAAACTTCATAATGCTTCCTTCTTCCTGGCATGCCGATCCCAAACCATAACATAATTTGTTACTACTTCACAATCGTAAATATTCAAGTTGTGAATGCTACACAAATGTCAGTGTTTTTTAATGGTCATAGGCAACCCCATTGAGAGTGTCATTTGAACACCCAAAATGGTCCATACAAAGATGTTGAGAACTGCTATTCTAGAGTGTCCTGCAGGATCCTCTCTGTGTGTATGGAGATAATGGTAAACCTTGCAAAATCTAATGAGTCTGTTGCATAGAAATATAAAAATTTCATCCATTAAATCTCAGAATAAGGATAAAATTGTATTCTAGGTTCCCACCGAGGAAAAGACACTAGCAGCATCTCCAATAGACATGGGGGTAGGTGGAGATACCTGCAGGATGAGATATTCAAATGGATGATGAAGAGCTGGTAGAGGTCTTGAGGGGAGCCTGTATGAGGCTGTGGAGGGTCCTTTGAATTGAAGGCAGAAAGGTGAATGCTGACAATTCCTGGCATCCTGCTAGTGGTGAGGCATTGGGGAGCAAAGCTTTTGCTTCAACAACAAAGGGCCACATCACCTGTTCTTTTACTTTCTGGTGAAGTGATTGCCTGTGTCCCTGGGAAACCTTCCTTGCTGCCTCTGATATTTGTTTTACTTGTGGATTTCCAAGAGATGGACTATTGAAGTCCAGTCTGACCCTAAAGTTTATATAATGAAAGATAATTTTGGACTCCCAGACTTGGGTTCACCTTCTAGAGCTGAGATTGTTCAGGACACTTGCTAGTTTCTCCTCTTAATGCTGATCTTGCTTTATGTACTGGACTTGGTGAGAGTCGTACCTGAGAACTTGTTTGTGTGACACAGCCTTTCCTCAAGTTTGGTTTTTTTTAAACCAAAGCAAAGAACTGGGGGCCTCCACTTACCCAAATGGGACTGAGCTAGGCTACCCTTTCACAGAAAAATGTGGTCTCACTGGAGACCTGCACCAGTGCTGTTTCTATGGTGAGAAACAGCCAAGGCACGGTGAGCAGTTATTGCCCAGATCCATAAGCATCTTTTCCTCTCAACCTCTTGAGTTAAAAGAAGCAACAAGGACAGTGTTTTCCCTTCTGCCCATCCCTTCCAGAGAAAGAGGGAAGATCAAAAAAATTCAGTGAGTTTTATTGGTGGCATAGACAGCTACCCCTAGGTCCTCCACGGTTGTTGAAGTCAGAGTTTTTAAGGATGTCTGCCTTCTGCTGATGGCATGAGACATGTGGATTAGGAAGCTTGGAAGACTTACCTACCATTGGCCCAAGCAACGTGGAGAAAGTCAGCTGCCAGCTTGTCCATAGTCCTTAGAACCCTTGTCAGCAGTTGAGATGAAAGGCAGTATTGCTCAGTAGCTAGTGTTGCAACTTTTGTGGGTGGAACTTCATCAGTGTCATGGAGGAAATGTGTGTTGCCAGCAGCTGGCCTGTCTTTCTGTTATGAGAGCTTTTTAATTAAACATTTTAAATGCCTTATTCTCTAGATCTCTAAGCATTTGAGGGCTGTCTTACTGTTCAGCATACCTTAGTATACAAAATTTGTGTTTAGTTACTTGCCTTAAACACATAGGTGACTGAGTGATGGTTTATCCCTGTAATTAATTTATGTGTCTGGAAAACTGGATAAAAGCTGAGAGTCTATGGAGGGATGTTTTACTCAGAGCCCTGCAGCCTGACTGTAACTGGTTTTAACTTAGTCGGTTAGACTTACACCTGTAAAGGACAAAGAGGTACAGAAAACTCCCTTTGATAATAGAGGATTAACCTTTATAAACAGCTTACAGGAAGGACTGTATGGCATAAATATTTTGTTAGTTTAAATAGACCTCTGTCCACTGGCCCACTTGCTCAAGTATGACATGAGGTTGTCCTGTGTCCTGAAATGTGTGGAAAAAACTATCAGCATGAAGGAGCATAACAGGTTTCCTCGCTAGAGCTCCAGAGTGGTAAATACATATTTAAAAATATTACAGTTACTTAAAGGCAGAATGTTATAGACAATTACCACAGAAGTATGTCATTGTAGGCTGCAAATTAGTATTGGGGTCTTTTTGGACATCTGAAAATTTACAATATGCTGTAATTCACATTAGCTGTCAATTTAATGGCTGAGTTTTCATCCATTGTGCTTTGGTTAAATCTGTGTGAGATTATGTTGATCAACATAGGGTGAACCAGGTTGAACTGCGCTGCATAAAGAAGGTACTGTGAGCAAGTGAGAGAACCAGAGATGAGCTGACAACTGCATTCCTCCACAGTTTCTTCCCACTGTCCTGCTTGAGTCACTGCTATAATTCTCATTAGGGACAGTGACCTGGAGTGTAAGCTAAGTAAGCCCCTTTCTGGCCTGCTTTGTGTTTGGTCAGTGTTTTAGCACAGCAACAGAAGCAGCCAGAATTGTAAGATAGGATTTTCTTCTTTTTAACTGTGGTGAAGTAAATATATGTTTTGTTTATTTTCATCTTATTTGTTCTTTTTCCAAGATAGGCTCTTAGCAATGCAGTCCTTTCTGGCCTTGAACTTGTGACTCCTGTCTCAAGTTTATGAATGCTGAGCAAGGCGTGTACCATCCCACTGGTTTGTAATTTTCACTAATTAAATATGAGATGGTTACATTTAAGTTTCTTTATCTATATTTATTTGTTTTGAGGCAGGGTCTTGCTTTGTAGCCAAGGCTAGCTTGGAGGTAATAGCAGTCATCGGTCCATACTTCCAAGTGCTACAATTATAAACTTGCACTACACATAGCTACTTAAATGTATGGGGCTTTTTTGTAAAAGTAAAAAATGATATATGTTTAGGCTTAAATTTTGTGATGTTCAAAACAATTTTGTTGTTTCTTTAAAGAGTTAATTTTTAAAATTTTTCCGTATAGTTAGGTTTTTCATTCAAAACTTCCTAAAAATTTGAGAAGCCCATGCATGACATTAGACACTGTGATCTCAAAACTGGGGTGGATGAAGGAGGGTTGGATGTTAGATACTAGGCAAGGCCTAATCTAGAAAAGTATCTTTTCTTTTTCGGTCCCCCATCTACTCCTCAAAGGGAAAAGACCTATTTTCAATAGTCCACTAACTCTGACAAACCAAGCTGAGAAAGCAGTAAGGCACTCCATCATGGATCAAGAATGATCAAATTATCCCACCACAGGTAGTGGCCTCGAAAAAGCCAGTTCATGCACCTGCGATGGATCCTGATTTCACTGACAGGGGCCCCTCAGCATATCAGTCACATAAATGTCACCCACATTCAGGGAGTCTAGTTTGGTGCCATGAAGTTTTCACAGCTCTCAGTCCACAGTCTGTGATCATACGAGTGACAGTAGGAGGAAGTGTACCTTTTTTCTTTTTTCTTTAGAGTTGGCTTTTCACTGTTAGATGAAGTATGACTCTATGGGTCACACAATTGAGGTTTCTTATCTTCAGGGTGTTGCACAGTGTTATTAGTCAACTTCCTGTTGCCACTGTCTTAAGCTTTTAGGACTATAACTTCCAGAACCTTAGCTGCCTGTATGCTGCCATAATGATGATTAATTGAACCTCTGATATTTTAACTGAGACTCCTCAATTAAATGATTTTATTGTTTGTTCTTGTTTTGTTTTTAAAAGTTGTCAGGGCCTGTGTTGTCTCTTCACAACAATACAAACCTCACAAAGACAGAAGTTACTACCAGGGTCTGGGGTATTGCTGTGATAGGCTGGGCCTATGATATAGTTTCTCAGATGAGTTCTCAGTAGTGTTGTTCTGCAAGCTTTCCTCTCCCTTTATGACTCTTCATTGTGATTTCTTTCTCAGGGCTATAAGCAATTTGAAGAGCCAAGAAATGGTGCATGTTTAACTCCCATTCATTTCCCAATAAATGAGTAGGTGAATACAGCATGAAGACCATGTCATGAAGTAAGTGTGAGAAGTACCAGGATTTTATAACTATATTGGAAAAGAAGAAGACATTTCTAATGTATCACACTTACTCTTTTACACATGTATGGGTTATTTTAGGATGCAGTGACCTATGATGATGTGCACATCAATTTAACTCAGGAAGAGTGGGCTTTGCTGAATATGCCCCAGAAAATGGTCTACAAGTATGTGATGCTGCACACATAGAGAAATCTCACTGCTAAAGATAAGATTGCATTTTCCTTCTTGCTTGAAAATAAGGGGACAGGTATCCTTGCTTATTGATACTATTGTCTAATTTCAATTGAGTAAAGACTAAATTAGTCGAATAAGGCATAGTTCTTAGAATTTTTTAATATATTAACTTACATTCTGTACTATTTCGATTAATATATGATATATATTCTGGTCTTATATTTCAGGCTACTTTTGGGAAGAATTTACTATTAAAGAACATTGTCAACGTTCTAGAAAAAGTGAATGGTAAATACATTAATTTATACAAATTAACCTCTGAAACAATTTTAATTTTTCATGCAACTTTTATATAAAAACAACAGTGTACATAAGCACAGCTTAAACTTTATTGATTTTTCTTAATTTCTCACAAACAAGTACCTCAATGTCACATAGCTATTCTGTGTTTTCAAGGAATTCCTGTGGAAAAAAGACAAGGATACAATGACTAAACACATACCACTGTTTGAATTATAGCCCCATGAAAGATATGCTGTATTTGCAAGACCCAGTTTCTCTGTATAGCAGTGCCTGTCCCTGGCATTTATTCTGTAGACCAGGCTGCCCTTGAACTCAAACATTTACATGCCTCTGCCTCTTGAGGGCTGGGATTAAAGTTTCACCTTTGGGAAATATAAAACCATTTGGGATACATGAGGAATAGTTATTACAACTCACTGAGGCTCTGAATAATCATATCAGGGTAAATTGAGTGGCACTGATCTTTCTGCAGTGAGAACAAGAGGTACGGGTGTTGTTGCCTTATTTGAGACAGCAGGCATACAGACATTTAGGGGCTTGTATGGGAAACTTAGTAGGTATAGGCATCTGCACCTCCATGATATATGCCTGAAGACATGAGCTCAATCACCAGAACACATCCATAGAAGATATATCTTATAGCATCTGCATTCCTGAAATGCACATCATGAGCAAACATAATGATAAATAGTAAGAACAATATTTAGTCATTCTTACTGGGATAGCACAGGCTCTTCCTGATTTTGATTATTTAGAGATCTTTCTGCAAAATTTGAGTTTATGTGAGTTTTAACATCCTAGTTAGTTTTGTTGTGTTGAGTTTTGCTTTATTCCGATTGGCTCCAGACCTTTACCAACCATTTTTTCTATCACAGGAAATTCTGGATAGGGTTATTACTGAAGAGGAGGGAAGCCTCTTGAGACAGCTTATCAAAAGCATATATTTTGCAGTCTTGGCATTGTGCTGACCTTGCCACCAAACTATGGGCAGGACATGCATGCCCAACATGGCCACACCATGGATACCTCTTCTCTCCCTCTTCTCTGCTCTGTGTTGGCTAACTTTTTTCACCACCCTTCTTTTCCCTCCAACAATGAACTCCAGGTGGCCTCATTGAGTTTCTTGTTTGTGTTTCATTGCTAACTGCTGTAGCAAATGAACAACAATATCCATCTTTTAGGAAGAATTGAGTACCCTTTGTAGTGAGTTACCAGGGAAGCCAAATTTCAGGTGTGTCAGTTCAGAGTGATTGGGAGCTGGTGGGTATCTAAGACAGAGGAATATGTTGTGAGTTTAGCAATGCAAATGGAAGCATTCTAGTTGGAGGAGTGATATATATGACAAAAGTGGAAGGAAGTTACCGTTTTCACTCTTTTTACAATATTTCTGTTTTATAGAGCATAATAATATATTCTTAAATTTTTATCTATTTATTTATTTTTATAAACATTTCCATTTAAATGAAAACAAACATGTATAGACAATATTTGGGAATTTGGACATCGTTTTTTCCAAACTACTTCCTGCTGGTAAGGGGTGCTGTCTTAGGGGATTCTAAGAAGATGCATAAATCCTGGCTGTAGTCTGTAAGTCTGCATTGTCCAGCAGTTTTGAATGTAGGATCACCTGGTACTCTGTTTCAGGCAGTCTGGCTTGATCAAACCACATTAGTCTGGAAGGAATCCACAGCTTTTCATTTTCTGTGGAAACAAAAATAGAAATCCTTTTGCCCAGTAACTTGTCCTTGACCTTAAATTTTGGAGTCAAAGCATTTTTTTTATTTAATTGATTATTTTACATGTCAATCCCAGTCCCCTCTCCCTCTCTCCCTTTTTCCCTCTCTGCCCTCTCACATGCACCCTAATCACCCTCCCCTCCCATCCCCCCCCACCCGAACTCCATATATGGGGAATGTCATCCATTTTGGGTCATGTAGGCCTGACAGGTCATGTGAAGTAGGGACTATGGCTTTGGGTCTGTGTCTCCACTCCACCACTGGTTAATGACTTGGGGCAAGTCATTTAATACCTCTGACTGTTTCGTCTGCAATAGAAAACAAAAAGAAATCCCTGCTACTCCACCCCCACAAGCTTAAACTACCTATCCCAGAACGTTTCACCTTCAAACAGTAAAGAAAGCAGGCACAATAGAGCAGAAGGCACTCAGGCTATTTATGCTTCAGATTATACGTTTCCCCACCCCACCCCTGTCTGCTTCCCCCCATGCCTAGTTCCAGTCTATTGCTGATGGATATTTGTGTTGTTCCAGTTTGCGGCTACTATGAACAGAACTAGTGTGTACATTGGAGCATGTTCCTATCTCTCTCTCTTTCTCTCTCTCTCTCTCTCTCTCTCTCTCTCTCTCTCTCTCTGTGTGTGTGTGTGTGTGTGTGTGTGTGTGTTTGTGTATGTGTATGTGTTTGTGTGTGTGTGTTTTAAACAAGCATTTATTGAGGGCAGGAGCCACAGAATGAGTTGAAGTCAGAGACAATTTGTGGGAGCCAAGCAAGTGACCTTACCATTTTACTGGCCCTGACGTTCCGTTCCAGTTTTAGACTTTTGTGTAGACTTATGACTGTGCACTGATGTTTCCATTTGCCTGTTGATTTCCCTGACAACTGACAAGTCTGCAACCTGTTCACTTGCTTACTGGGCCATCAAAAGAGCACGGGGTTTCTGAAATGTCTGCCTGAGCCCTTGATAGGTTTATACTGGGCTGTCTTTTTCTACTGATTTGCATTTGTTTCCCTACTTTGGCTAATGGCCCTATGTCTTCTTTATATTCCAACTATTTCATTTCTTACTGTGTTGCCTTTCTGGCCCATTTTAAGTGTATTCTGTTGGAGAGAATTCTTAACTTCAAGAAAGTTCAATTTGTGCTGGAGATGTGTGTAGCTCAGTGTTTAGAGTGCTTGCCTAATATGCATTCGACCCTGGGCTTTATTCCTAGCTCTCCATAAACTGTGTATGTATGGTGGTATATACCTATAATCCCAGAACTTGGGAGGTAGAATCAGGAAGATCAGAGGTTCAAGATCATCCTCAGCTACACAGCTACATAGCAAGTTCAAGGCTAGCCTGTTATTGGAGACCCTATCTCAAAAAGTAAACAAGTAAGCAGAAGGAATAGAGTTTAGTTTCCAGCATCCATATGGTGAGCTCACTACCACCTGTAGCTCCAGGTGTAGTAGGGGATCTGATGGCTTCTTTTTTTTTTTTTTTTTTTTTTTTTTTTTGGGCACCTGTATGCATGTGCTTGTATATACACACAGACATATACACAAAAATAAAAATAAATATTAAAAACACACAAATCTATCAATCTTTTTTAAATAGTTGTCTTCATGACCCTTTTTTCCCCTCATGTCTTACTTTACACAATCTTTTCCTACCAGGAGAGTAGTAGATGCCTTTAATTCTAGCACTTGAGAGACAGAAGAATCTGTGAGTTCGAGACCAGCCTGGTTTAACATAGTGATTACAGAGAGATCCTGTCTCAAAAAACAAAAACAAAAAGCAAACAAAAACAAAATAAAAGAAAAAATCCCAAACAACAACAAAAAGCCCAACTTCTTCCTTATCAAGTCCAAGTTTATGAAGATATTCCTGAGGAGTCAACCCCTTCGCAAAGCTAATCTCAGCAGTGAATGAGTTACTGCCTAGAAACTGCCCTTCACTGAACCTTGATCTCAAGGATTCTGCTAGGCTGGCTGGTTAATGCACTGCAGGGATCCCCTGTCTCCATATTTTCCCTCTCCTCAGTATTTGGAGAAATAGTCATGTGCCACTGTCCCGTACCTTTTACCCAATGAGCCATCTCCAGCCCCAGCCATCCTGGTAGAGGGTCTACCTAATGGCACGATGGTGAATAGTTTGTATAAAACAGCTGTTGCTGCCTCCAGCTATGTACTTATGTTTTGGGTATTACAAATAAGTTCTCCTATAGGGTTCTTAGCCACATAGTGACATTTAGGAACTGGACACCTCAGAAAGATACCCAGGACAGTTACCATGGGATTTGTTGGTACAATGGTGGCAGTGCCCTTCTTTTAGTCCTTACCCCAGGGACCAGGCCAGCATCTGGTCTTAGCTGCCTTGGGAAGCGATCCCAATATGTGAGGCCCAGTAACTGAAAATCTCTGCCTTTGTGTCTCTGTGGTGTGTGTGTGTGTGTGTGTGTGTGTGTGTGTGTGTGTGTGTGTGTGTGTGTATAATATAAAAAACTACCCAGTCCAAGTAAATGCAAATAAAGTAGTCACATCACCACACCACCCTAAACATGCACTTGGTAACTTTTATCTGAGATGATTCATTGAGTGATGGACTACTATACTTACAAAGTGGGTGGTCGTGGGGGACCTCTACTCGGAGAGAGTGATGTACTGTGTGAACATTAATGGTAGACTGACAGATGTGTATTACCTTTTTGCAGAAAAATCTCTCATCTGGTTGTGCAAATACCCCAACTTTGTGCTATTTTGAGCTTCCAATATATCACTGGTTGGGGTTGGGGAGAAGACATTTAGTGGCAAACCATCATGTTGAGTTCTCCCCATGCAGGTACAGTGACATGGGTAGCCACAAGAGCTTAGCCTATAGTAAAGAGTAGCAAATAACTGGAAATGATTTTTAACTTTTACTTCTGCTTTAGATATTTATACAATAACTTAGTCCTCAGCAATGACTGTATTTAATAAAACAAATTCTCAAAATCCCTCCACATGCCCTAACTGGTTACTCAGAGCTCTGTAGAGGATTGGGCGGTAGAGCAAACTCAGCTCTTTGATGTGTTTGTTTCTCTTTTGGGTGCTTGGTGGCCCAGAAGCTGAGTTTTCAGACAAGCTTTAGTGCTCAGAGAAGCCTACTCTGGCTTGTGGGAGAACCCTTTCTTCAGATTTTACTTTTACAGCATCTATGACAATCGCAACACTGAAGTTCATGTTATGCACTTTCCTAAAGAGGAGAAGAAGGGGCCATGACTGCATGGGTGTGGGCCACTAAGTGCATCCCGGGATTCTAAATTCTTACCTTATTAATATGAAGGCCATGCAGCTTTCAATCATTTGCTCATCTTGCTGATTTTCATTGTTACCTAACTACTATCTAGAGCTTCTAGTTCCCCACAAGATAAAGTCCAAACTCACTCCTTAGCTTTGTTTGGAAAGTTTTGAGGATTTTTTTTTTAAATGAGCCCTGAGGAATTTGACCCTTGCATACCTGGGTTCTAGAAAACAGAGTTTTAACTCTTAAGTCTAAAAATACATAGCATTTTGCTGCAGGTGAGAAACCTACCTCTAAGGATGAATAGGACATATCAGCCACAGTCCCAAAGGAACACATACAATTCACTTTTCAGAACAAATGCAGTTCTGCAGGGCCTAGGGCACCAAGAGCTAGCACAGTGCTTAAGTGCAGTTAGAGGACCCCAAGTTCAGTTCCTAGCACCCACATGGTGGTTCACAACTATCTGTAATTCTTTTAACAAGGGATCTGATACCTTCTTCTGGGTTCTGAAGGCTCCTGTCACTCAGGAACAAATGCATGCACATTTAATAAATAAAAAATTTTGAAAGTAAAACTGAAACATTGATATTAGTATGTATATGGAGCTATTGTTTTTCTTATGTATTTTTAGATAGATATTAATAATTTTAAAATGGCTCTTCTCCTGTATTTCCTAGGTCATATGTCTCACACTAGGTACTCTGACATTTTCAGAAGCTTCCCAAATCCTTATAGTCTCCAGGATTTTAATATTACGTCCAAAGTAGCCTCACTACAGTAACTAGTGTACATCACATCTTCATTTGGAATTTCATTTGCCAAGTGTTCCTCAACACCACAAACTTGCAGCTCAGCCTATTTTTTGTCAAGAAAGAGCCTGGAATTTATTGTTAATTATGACAATCATTTAGCCACTTGTAGCTGGTGGCTTCTGTGTGTGGACTGGAAAGACATAGAACATCATTGTGCAATTTCCACTAGGCCTGGCCTGGAAGTTCAGTGATAACACCTGCCATGCAGTATTCCTCTCTATGTTTAGACTGCAGGCAGCTGCGTGGGATGGAGCCCTATGTTGCATGCTGCACTGCTTCCTCAGAAAAGGATGTGACTTTCTCATTGCCTCTGCTCCTTTTTTGGGTGCTGACCAAGGACATGTCAGGGTTCTCCAGAGCTACAGCACCTCATCCTCTGCCAGGAAGGTCAGTAACATGTATCAAAGGTGACTCCATCCCTTAAGGCAACAATCACTACAGGATGGGAAATTCATGTGCCTTCATCAGACCTGGGCTCCTGTTTCACATTTCTGTCTCATGGGCTCCAGGTTCGGATGTCTCACCAAACCCTGCTTCTGGCCCTCCCTGTTTTTCCAAAGTTTCCATCTCTGTCTAGACCTCACAGGTAGTCCATCAGTTTAAACATCTTGCTCCTACCCACATTTCCCCTTTCCTTCTGCAGTACAAACCCCAAGAGCTCTGGATCCTTGGGCAAGCCCAGATGCAAGATGTCAGCATCTCTGTTAGAGGTGTTGACCTGTGGCTCTGGGTCATCTTATCTCTGTGTGCCTCAAATGATACTTCCCACATCTCTTATCCCACTTATTGCTTAGCAAAGGTCCCATATAATTACATAGATGGCTAAGGGGAAACTCTCTCCTATCTGAAGATTACTTTCCTTTCCTGTTATCTTCGGCATGTGCTCTCACTTCTTTCTTGGGCTTCAGGAACTCCCTAACAGTCACCTTTCTCTTCGTGGAATTACTTAGAGATCACTTTCTCCTCCATGTTCCCTACCTTTCTCTGTTTACACATACCCTCAAGGTCTACTAACAACTTTTAAAACCTCTTAGGTCTACAGGCCACCAACTCTTTATATAAATTTGTAGCCTACATTTGTAGCCTCTGTTCATCACTCCGTTTATGCATTTATTTATTTATTTATTTATTTATTTATTTATTTATTTATTTTACAAAGGAATATGGTGGTAATGACATCTAGGTCTCTACAGATCCTTCCTTACTTTTCTGTAAATCCACTAAGCACAAACTCCTGAAAACATCTTAATTTTATCTACATTCAAACTTCACATTATGGGAGTGGTTTTTCTTTGGTAACTGACTTCTGCCTCACATTTACATTGGTGTTAGAGCTATAGTTTCAGAGTTTTTCTTTCATTCTTACTTTATTTTTTATGCCAGTACTTATACAATTAAATGCTTTATACTTAAATGCTTTGCTACTGACATATATTTGGATTACTTACAGTTTCATGCTGTTATGAAAAATGTTGCTTTTTTTGTTTGTTTTGTTTTGTCTTTCAAGACAAGGTTTCTCTGTGGCTTTGGAGCCTATCTTAGAACTAACTCTGTAGATTAGGCTGGCCTGGACCTCAGAGATCTGCCTGCCTCTGCCTCCTGAGTGCTGGGATTAAAGGCATGAGCCACCAATGCCTGGCAAATTGCTCATATTCTTACATAGTCTGGTGAAGGAAACATTGTTAAAAATTCATCACCAATACAAAGAACAAAAGAAAGGTTGAGTGTGATGGAATGCCTGTAATCCAGCACTCAGCAAGGCAAAGGAACAAGGATCATTCCAAATTTGAGGAGAGTCTAGGGTCTAATTGTTTCATTTTGAGATAATATTATTCTTTCTATATTTTCCTCTGGTTATTTGTAGAGTATTGTTTAATTTAATCTTCATATGACATATGTATGTGCACACAGTGACAGGATAAAATTCACTTATATAATAGTTGTACTTGTTATTGACAAAATTTAGGGGGAAATGCATGCTTTTTGAAAAGTATATAACCTTTCTCAGTCTATATTTTGCATTTTAAAAATGGGGGACAGTCAGTCCTGACTCTTCTCTGAACAATTCCGAGCAATTTAGATTATGTAAAAAAAAAAGTATTAAGAGGCAGACAGTCCCCAGGGCAGCAAGAAATTGCTAGCCAGAACTGAAGGCAAGGTGGCAACCACAGAGTTGGGTCTGGGGTGACAGCTACAGGCTCTGGCTGTTTCCTGCTGTTTCTGCTGTGAGACTGACAAAGCTGAGGAAAAAAAAATCAAACAATTATAAGATTGAAAGCAAAGAGGTCTTAATCTAAAAACAATGTGGGGGAAATGCTACAATAAACATCTATTTCTTTAACATACAGACATAAAAATGCATAGCTCTCTAAGACTTCAACTAAGATAACTTCAGTATAGTGTGTTGCTTTATGTGTATACTCACCTCCAAAGGACAACTGGGAAAAGAGTATAAGTAGCCTGGATCATTTTCTGTGAATTGACGCTGTGGAATCTGAAATAATTAGGTGGTATACACAACACAAAGTGGACATTGTTTGCTCAGAAAGGCCCAAATGGAACAAATATATTTTCCAGGTCAGTTCAAGCAGATGTAGGAATAAGCTTATTTAGAAAACACTCTGGCTTGTCACCATGACCACTAAGCTGATCGAGATGGCTTTGGCAAGACCCAGACACGTGTTATGGAAACAGGGGACTGAGAGAACCGTGGTGAGGCCTTCAGAGATTTTGTTGGTCTTGGCTAAATTTACTCCTTCACCTCAACTATTTTTGATGGGAACAAGAATCAAGACTAACTTGAAGGCATGGTCTGCTGGGGAAAATAGCTGGAACACTGTGGAAATATTTTCCAGGGTCAAAATGTTGTTGGGGCCATGCTGGCTCCACTAGTAAGCCCCAAGGAGTCTCACTGATTCCTGCTGGGCTGGTGTGTTTGCTCTTTCATCTCACAACAGCAGAAGCTATAAGACACACGTTGCCAGGAAACACATGTGCTTTGTTTCACAAGCTCAGGGCTGAAAGTATATTGGATCCCTTTCACCTCTGAATACTCAAAATAAATGTCATAAAATGTGGGCATCATGGTGTGTGTGTGTGTCTGTGTGTGTGTGTGTGTGTGTGTGTGTTGGGGGGGCTTGTACAGACACTCAGGTCTATTTTAAAGAGTACCAGGGATTTTACAGGCATGTTGGGATATTAAAAACATACTGGCCTAAAAAAAAATCTTTTAGTTTTTGAAATTACAATATATTTAAAACATTTCTCCTACCCTTCCCTCCCTCCAAGCCCTCCCATATACCCCCTCCTTTAGCTTTAGAATTCATGGCCTTTTTTTTATCAGTGGTTGCTACATGCACACACATACACACAAGTAAATATGCATGCACATATACATTCTTAAATACAGCATGCTTAGTCTGTATAGTGTTACTTGTATTATGTTTTCAGTGTTGACCACATAGTATTGGATAATCAACTGGTGTGCTCTTCCCTGGAGAAGACTATTTCTCAGTATTCCTTGGTTGCCTGGAGTTGTATAGAGTTGAAGCCTTGGGAGCTTCCTCCAGGCCACTGTAGCCGCATACTTAGGCAGTCATGTTGGAGAGAAATTATAGGTGTAGCTTCTGACATTACTAGGAGGCACATTCTCACAGCATTCTCTCAACACCTGACTCTTAACAATCTCTCCACCCCTCCTTCTGCAAAGTCCCCAAAAGCCTTACTTTCAGGAATTGTTTTGTACATGTACTCCTTGGGATTGTGTTCCCACAATTAGGCATTTTACTTAGCTGTGGTTTTTATGTAGTGGTTTCTGTTGACTGCAAAAAGAAGTTCCTTGGATGAGGGTGAGGACTACACTTATATATGTGAGTATATGAACAAATATTTATAATGTAGTTAGGAATTATGTTGTTTTAGTACACTGGTGGTTGTAATTTATCGTCTAAGACCACAACTTAACTAGCCTTGGGTATTTGGCTACGTTTCTAGGACCAGGCATGCTTTCTATATTGTTGAGCAGGTAAGTTCAATTAGAGAGCTTTTGGTTACTATCAAGGTACGTGTGCCGCTTTTGTACTCTTAGTGATTATAGGCTGGCCTTCTCTCTCTCTCGGTTCATAGGCATCCCAACTGGGCATATTAGATTTTATACTTGACTGCACATCAGAATCATTTGTGAGACTTTTAAAAAATAAAAGCAAGCTGGGAGAGATGGCACATACCTGATCTCCCAGCACTCACTTGGGAAGTCAAACTAGGAGAATCAAGAGATCACATACTTGTAAATGGAGCTCTTAATTGGTCTAAGTAGTAAAAACCTGGAGTCAGATATAGAGGAAAACGCTGAGCAATCAGAGAGAAGGAGCAAGCCGCCACCACACCTTATCTCCTTAGTGCTTCAGCAGACAAGAGAGCAATTTCAATTTCTCCCAGCTTATATCCTGTTTCCGCCCAGCTACTTCACTTCCTTTCTGTCTGTACAGACCTCCAGATCTCTATGGTTAGCTAGTGGCAAGCTCCATTCTCTGACCTTCAGACAGCCCTTATTTGTGCAAGCAAGATATCATCACAATCACATCCAAACTGGATTAAACAGCAGTCTTGTCTTAAAAAATAAAACAATAACCTCAACATCCCAAATCTACAGATGCTTGTCTCAAGGGGGAAAATGAGGTTGATAGGTTGTCCCTAAGTATCTGGCATCTTAAGGGTGTCATGGCAACTGGTATATACTGCCCTTTTCAGGACGCAAGAGTCCTATCAGTACTTCCCTGTTACTCATCTTATTTTAATTATTTTTGGTTTTTAGAGACAGGGTTTCTCTGTATAAGCCTTGGCTGTCCTGGAACTCACTCTGTAGACCAGGCTGGCCTTGTGCTTGCCTCCCTGTGCTGGGACTAAAGGGGTACCCCACCACCTGCATCAATCATTTTATTAACCTTTATGTATATCATTGAACTTTTCCCTTCTGAACCCCTCCTCCATTTTCCAATCTCCCAATACCATCACTGCCACCATTTACTGTCAACTTCTGATTTTTCTACTTTTAAAATTTCCTCTGCAAAATAAATTCAGATCAAGTAAGTGGGGAGGGAGGGGAAGGAAAGGAGGGAGAGAGAGATAGAGAGAGAGACAGAGAAAGAGAGAGAGATTGCATATCCTGCCTCTCCTTGGAGTGCTAGGATTATAAGTGTGCACCATCACTCTGAATTACATTGAAGATAGTTTTCTTATACATGCCACACAGATTTCTTCTCATGAATTCAAGGAGTCCAAAACTTTCCCCTGCTTGCTGAGATGCCACATTGCCTAGAAATAGCTCAAGAACTATCTAGGAGCAGTTTGTTAAACCTATTTCCTGCAGTATTACAAGGAACGATACTCTTCCACAGTTTCTCTTCTGATTTTTGTTTCCATTTCTTAATATATACCATACACAGTTTCTTATTTTTTATTGATGTCTATTGTTTTGTTTTCATTTATGCAGTATTTTTCCTTGTGGCATGTCACAACCTCTGAAAAGTCACATTAAGTTGAATAACTTAACAAAGCAAATGTTTACATAATTACCACACAGGCAACAAAATGCAAAGCCTTCAGGGTTCAAGGATATACCCTATCTACTTCAACTTTACACAGTCCTCCCCCCCCCAGATTATATAATCTAACTTTTTAAAATACAGATTTTAGAATTTTATTACCTTTTTTTTCAGGATTTTTATTCTGCTCTGGTTTGAATGTAAACTGCCACCATAGACTTGTGTGATGGGCAGGTTGCTCCTCAGTAGTCTGTTTTGGCACATTGTTGAACCCCTAGGAGGTGGAGTCTTGCTGGAGGAAGAGGACCACTAGGGTCAGGCTTTGGAGTTTTATGCTCTGGCCTCACTTGCTTCCTGACTACAGAGGCAATGGAAAGGATTCACACTCCTACTACCAGGCTTTTCCTACCAAGACATACTATATATCCAAAATAAACCCTCTTTCCCTTAAGTGTTTTTCTGTTGTTGCTTTCGTTTTACTCTGTCAGGTATTTGGTCACAGGAACAAGGCAAGACACTGCTATACCTTCCCACATACCATTGATTTATGTAGATCTGAATTTTATAACATCTTTTTCATGTTTTACTTTCTCTACTGGTCAGACATGCTGTATGTAGCTATAACCTGTACATTTTCACTACTCTGGACATAGCATTTGGGGATTTTATAAAACTAGACTGTTTTAGAACCAGCCATTAGGCTTTGATTTCCATGATAGCACACCAATGTTGTGCTTTAGAAGGTGGGATACCGAGGAAAGAGGGTGTGCATGCTACATTTACTGGGTCCAATGTGTTGCTCCACTCACTGAATCTTTTGTGAGTTTGATCTGTCAGTCACAGAGAAAACTTATATCCTCTGTGATGATTGTGGGCTTCCATCAGTGTGTCAACTGTTGCTGTAAAGGCCACTCAAATCAAACTGTAGTTTTCCTACAGATGGAAACTTCCACCAAGTGGTATGGTAGGCTCTACAAGTGCCAGGCTCTCCTTTTATAACCCTGCAGTGCTGTCTTGAACATGCACAATCCTGTCATCTCCAAGCCATACCATCCATGAACGCTGGCTGGCCATTTTGTTTTCTAGCCTTCTGTTCTGGTTTAGACCTCCAGCACAATGCTGATGTGACTTAGGGGCAACAGGAGAACTCACTGTACTCTGGAGATTAAAGTGGAAGCATGTGACACATCACTACTAATCATGATGTTGAAGCTTATCGAATTAAGACAAAATATGTCACCCTATCGCCCTAAACTTCTGAGTAGCTTCCCCGTTTCAGCACAATGGACAAAAGCACTTGCAGTGACCTCTGAGAGGCTATGTGACCTGGCCCTTCATTGCTTCCCTGGCCAACTTTCCCACTATTTTCCCTGCTCACAGTTCCAGGCAGAGCATGCCACCTGCTGTTCCATCGATACTTCATGTCTACACTGCTGTGTCCTCTCTGCAGACATCCCATGGCGAGCTCCCTTACTGAGTTCACGTCCTTGCTTAGAGCACATTCTCATGTGTACCTAGTGGCAGGCCTATTTCTCTTATACTTCCTCTAATTACTCAGGCCAATTCTCACTGGGGGAGGGAGGAGGGAAGATACCAAAGCTAGCATGGTCTCAAGCAATGCCCTGCGCACATGCCTAACTGACATGGCACCTTGTCAGTCTTCCTCTGGACCTGTGTGGCCTGGACAAATCTCTCTTTCCAGATGTGCTTCATGAGCAGGCCTCTAAGGATGCTTGAGGTTTCCCTGTAGCCTTAGAGGCTTCTACTGTTTTGTATTTGCTGCTTCTCCCTTATCCCAGATTTCATGGTGACAGGGCATCCTGTGTTGTCATCTCTACTCACTCCCTTGGTGAGACTGCCTCTGTCATGGCTTAAATTACCTCCATGGATGCTCATATTGCTTTGTTTCTAATCCAGACCAAGCTGTTGAGGTTGGGACTTGAATGTTTACCCCTTTTTTGATACCTCATTTGACATCTCAGGATTATATAGAACAAAATTCCCACCTTTCTCTTCTTTTCACCTACACTCCCAAATCCCTGCTTCTGATCCAGCTGATACCTAGCCTTACCTAGCAGTGGCCCAGCTGCAAACACTTGGAGTTAACCCTAGTTCTCTTCTTTGAGACACGGTGGATAGGCTGTTTTACCTCCAAAACATACACAGAACCAAGCTCTTCTACAGTGTTGGCAACTTGGAGAGACTCTGAGCAGTATCCATTACTGCTGAATATCCGCACGACACCACACTTTGTTTATATAATTCTTTGTTCTACCCCAAAGTGGAAAACTCCAAATGTGCATCAGTAGTAAAGCAGATGATTAAATGATAGGCTGTTCACATAAGACAATGTTATATAACCACGAGAACAAGCAAATGATTTCTCTCTGTAAAACAGAAATGAATCCTCAGAAATCTCACTCCAGGGGTGGATGGAGCAGGACTTAGTGGAATATATAGGGTGAATAATCCCATTATAGTTACAAACTATGACAAAAACTGACAGCTCAGATGAACCACAGTGCTATTAGTCAGGAGAGTGCTTTTGGAGAAAGTATGTGGGAAAGAGAAAGGGGCTCTGTGGGCACAAATAATGGGTGTTTCTTCATCTGGGCTCTGGAGGAATCCTGAGGCAGGATCTCTGAACCCTATCCTGTGGTGTGTGTACTCTGCAGTCTGCTGAGTCTCAGACATTCTTCCCACCTGAACACTTCTAGTGTAACCTGCTACTTCTTACTTGTATCACCTTACTCTCAAACGACTTTTAATGTTATTGTCAATTTTTCATTATTCGAAAGTTATCCACCTTGCAAAAGCTTTCCATGTCCTTAAATATAAAATCCTGACCTCGTGGCTCAGTAGTTAAGGGCACTTTTTACTCTTGCAGAGGACGTGGTTTCTGTTCCCAGCACATACATGGCAGGTCACAGCCCATCTGTAACTTCAGTTCGAGGATTCAACACCCTCTTTTGGTCCCCCTAAACCACCAGGTATACATGGGGTACACAAAAACATGCAGGCAAAACACTCATACATGAGGCCAGAGAAATGGCTCAGAAATTAAGAGCACTGACTGCTCTTCCAGAGGCCCTGAGTTCAATTCTCAACAACCACATGGTGGCTCACAACAATCTATGATGAGATTTGGTGCCTACTTTTAGCATGAAAGAATACATGCCAGAACACTTTATATATAATAAATAAAATCTTTAAAAAAACACTCATACATATAAAATAAATCCCAGCTCTTAGGAGACAGAGGCAAATGGATATCTGTGAATTTAGGTCTACCTGGTCAACAAAGCAGGTTCCCAGACAGCCAGGGCTACCCAGTGAGACCCTGTCCCTAATCAATGCTCCTTGAGTACTTACAGCTGTCTCACAGGCATACCCTTCCCTGCCCTTTCCCGAGTGAGGGCCCCTCCTGAGCAGCGCCTGCGATGTGGGGTTCTCTTGACTTCAGACAGCATTGCCCACTGCTTTTGTCCCGCCTCGTTCATCACTGGCTTGTTCTGACCACTTTACTGAAGTTATATCTACAGTCTTCCAGCACTCCACCTCTAATTATTCTGCTGCTCTGTTACCACTGTTTAACACTTGGCAGGAATTTCTGTAGTAAACCCTAAAATGTGTCCACCTAGAACCTAAAGGTTTTTTTTTTCCCCCCCGGATGTAACTGAGAGTCTCAAGATGAGACCATTCTGTATTAGTATGGACACTAAATCCAATTACAAGTGTCCTTAGAAAAGAAAACACAGAAAAGAAGGTGATGTGAGGGTAGAACAACGCTCCAAGTGATGTGGTTTTTAAGTCACTGAACAAATGGGTCCCCAGCAACCACCAGGAGAGGCCCTTGGGACACATCTCGCAGAACACAGCATGACCCAACTTACCACATCTTGACTTAGGGATTCTGACTTCTGTATGTAAGATCAAATTTCTGTTACCTTAAGCCATCGACTGTGCAATTTGTTAGAGGAGCCATAGGAACTAATGCATATAATTGTGTAATTTAGCTACTATGATTTGTATTTTAGATCCCCTTTTCAGCTCCATGAAGGCACACATTACTTTGTTCATGCTGGCTCTCAAATGACACACAGCAGGCACTCAAGCAAATTTAAAAAAAAAATGTTTTTATGTATGAAGTTTACTAAATATTGTTGGAAATACTCTTGAGATTTGGTTGGATAAACAAGCTATGATAGACACACACAGGATACTTCCCAACAACAAACAAGGTATATTAATGGCATGCACTCAGTATATTAAATATACTTTGTTGATTGAAAGAAGCCACGTTTAACAACTAACTTATGATATTATCATATGAATTCTAAAAAAAAGGCACATTGAGCTATCAAAAGAAAAAGCAGACCACTGGTTGCTAAGGACTCAAGATCTGGGAGAGTTATAGCAGGGGCATTGAGAAATAGATATCCTATTTCCCAAATGTCATAGTAGTTATGTGGGGATTCACATTTTCCAAAACTCATCAGATATTTCCTTATAATGGATATGCATTACCAAAAGATCTGAGAAAACAAAGCAATTAAAAACTTAGGATAATATATAATCATCTAAAGCAAACACTATGCTCCCTAGAATAAGCCTAAATTGTTATTTTGTAGTCCAAAAATATGGGTAAGGCTATCAAGCACAAGAAAAATGAAAATATAAAACCAAAACAGCATTAGACAGTGGCTTACTAAAAGGAACTTTACAAGACAACACAGACAACTGAATTCATACTGTAGACCTCTAGGACACTCCCCCATTGCTATACAGAGACCCAGCACAAACAGCAGAAAGCCCAGTCATGCAACCTCTGCTGGGTGGTAAATCGTGGTAAATAAGGATCTGGGAAGTGACAGGCTGATGTTGATGGATGTTTATTTGGGGAGAAATAACTTACACCAGAAACAGATGATTGCCACAGGTTCCAGTTTCAAGGATGCCTCCGGATGCTCTGTCTCCAACCAGGAAGTAAGGACACTAGCTGGGTTCCGGCATCCGAGCCCAAGCCCTCCCACTCCCTGAAGGTGATGTCCACACCTGCCCCCACCCCCAATGGGCAACAGGTGCAGGCAGGGTGGATATCTCACTACAATTCCCCATTTAGTCTAAAGAAGAGATTTAGGCTTGACTACATTGATGGGAGCTGTCCTGAGAGAGACAGTTTGTTCATTATTCACAAACACCACACCCACCCTTTTCTCTCTACTGTCCTTTCTTAAAATGGATTACTTCAGATCACTGTTTGCAATTATAACCACTGGATGAAGTATTCAAGGGTTTTGATGAATATTATCAGAGCTCAAGCTTTTTTTTTTTTCAAGTTAGTTTATGGGCTCAGAAACATTATTGGCCGCTTTCAAGTAACAGATGTTTACCAAGGAAGGAAAATTCCAGACCAGTTTTATTGCGAATATTGTAAAACTGCTCAATACCGTGTCAGCTGACAAGGCCCAGCAATATATATATGGAGAAAGTGTCATAACTGAAATCATAACCCAGGGAGAGGCAGGCTGAAGCAAGGATATGGTGTAATTACTTATGGGGTAGCCCCAAGGGAGAAGGAAAGGGAATCAGCAGGAACCTCAGGTGCAACAGAATGGCTATAGACCCTGGGAAGACAAGATACACTGAGCCTGAGAGCAAAATTTTTGTTTTTTTGTATTTCAGATGACTGCTGTTAGGCATTCTGCCTTCCTTGCCTCCTGAAGGGCACACAAACTTGGGTGAGGCTGCACACCTCTCAAAGTGCAGGCTGCAGAAGGCTGGCTGTGAGTTGCTTTGACAGAAGTTACAGGTTATAGTCCTTGATTCCTGAGAGGTTTTTAGGTACACTGCAGCACACCAAGACATACACACACACACACACACACACACATATATATATACATACATACATATACATACATACATACATACATACATACATACAGTGAGCTCTTTTTAGATTCAGGCACTTTATTACTTACATCAGTAACAACAGAGAGGAAGCCAAAGGTGCCAGCTTCTCGGGTCTTCTTCCCGCAAACCAAGAAGGACAATGGCTCATCAAAACAGGCAGGGTACCAGCAACTAGAGTTGTGAGATACTTTACTATTGGGAAGTCAAGCCTAGACCCCCTCCCCTAGCAAGAAGTTTTGTATTTTGCAAGTGCAAATGGAGAAGGGTGTCAGTGGGAGATAGCTTTAGATGGTTTCACATACTCCTGTTGTCTGAGAGAATCAGAAGGCAGCCTGACAAGTCTGAGATTAGCAACATTAACACTTTTCTGTAAAAGCCACTCCCCTACCCACCCAGGAATTGCCATTGCTAAGATAAGTACTATGAACAAACTCTAAAACAAAAAAAACAAACAAAAAAAACATAAAGAAAAGCACCCAGGAAATGAAGGCACTAAGATCAAGATTTCAAGGCCAGTCTACCAATTATAGCAAGACACTGTCTTTAAAAAATAAATAAAACCTAAATCCAGTCAATGGTGGTGCACACCTTTAGTCCCAGCACGCAGGAGGCAGAGGCCAGAGGATCTCTGTGAGTTTGAGGCCAGCTGAGTCTACAAAGTGAGGTACAGGGCAGTCAGTGACACTCAGAAAAACCCTGCAATTAACGACAAAAAAAAAAAAAAAAAAAAAAAAAAAGCCATGTGCAATAAATGGGCTTGACATTGAATTGCAAAGACCTAGTCCAGGAATGTTTGTTTTTGTTTGGCCCAGGTCCAATTAATGCCTAGGTTTAGCAATCCAGGCACAATCCTCATCCCCATAAAGAGGGTACATTCCCAGTATCCTCACTCCTGTGGGACCAAGCAAGGTGTTCCCCAGTGCTAACATTCTTCTTTCCCAACCCTCATTCTATGCCTTTGTCCATCCAGGGATCTGCCCCTGTACTCCCAAGTACTTAAACCAAATCTCCAGGATTTGTGACAAGTCCAAATAGCAAAGCTGACCCAGAAACATCCCTAGAAAAGAACTCTGGGCACCCAGCACTCACAATTTAAAAATTGGGATAAAGTCAGGCGGTGGTGGTACATGCCTCTAATCTCCTCAGCACTCAGGAGGCAGAGTTTAAGGCCAGCCTGGTCTATAGAGCAAGACCGCTATACAGAAAAACCCTGTCTTGAATTGCTCCCCACAAACTACAACCCAAAACATATCACACACAAACACACACACACACACACACACACACACACACACACAAATGGGATGAAGAGAAGGCAGATTCTGTTTAGCCACTGTTATCTCAGATGTCCCAGAAACATTTAGATGCATCCAGTGCACAGGCAGCAAAATGTGCTCAAAATCAGGTCCAGGGACTATATAGGTTATAAAGGAGACCAAATTCTCAAATGCCATGCTTAGAAGTCCTTGTCTGACCTGGTGCTCTAGTTGGGAAGGAACGAAAACCATCTGGGTAGACCTTGGTTTTCCAAATTCCCCTGAACTCTGGAGTCACATTCCCTTCCTACAGGAGAGTCTTCTCCCATTACCTGGAACATGACATCTTTCCAGAACAGCCTAGCAAGGCTTGTTGGTCATTCTGGATATCTGAGTCTACTTGTCTCTGAATCGGTGTAGAGAGCAGTGTTTCTGTTTCCTAGTGACCACACTTAATGCAATGGCTGCTGCTCTCTTGCTTTGGACTCTTCAAGCCACTAAGCAAGCAGTCCAGGGTAGGAGAGGCTACACAGGAAGAAGGTGACAGCTCGAGAATCATTAAGAGCTGGGACTAGTGCAATGTAATGGGAAAGAAGTATTCATGGGAATACTTGCTGATGTTTAGGGGCAAGGGCTGACCAACAGAAGGGCTCATCGAAGGGAAAATCTGTAATAAATAGAAAAGGGTGGAGATTAAAAAAAAAAAATTCCCCGTGGCTTCAGTACAGTTTCCAAGAATAAAGAATATAGGCTGTCCTGCTAACCTTCTAGTTGCTGGCATTTTTCTTTATTTTATTGTTAAAAAAAAAAAAAAAACGACTATCAGTCACTGTGCTCAGACAAAAAAGTGTAATACACAAAACGATGGAGGCTGAATGGGGTGTACTGTGGGAGATGCTTACTGGTTACTTTAACATACCACCCCTTTTATACCTGGATGTTGAAACAGAATTCACACATCAAACCTGTGAAATGTCTGATACAGTGGATTTTAGTATATATACCACACTGTAAAACCTCTGCTACTAATCCCCAAACACCTAAACTGAAACTAAAAATTAAACCATTTAGAATCTCTTCATCTCCCCTTGTGGCTCCCTGACTAACTACATGCAACCTGACTAGAGGGAGAACCTGACCCTCATTTACAGGAGTATGATGAACACAGTATCTCGGATTTGTCACACTTCAGTAGAAGTGTTAAGAATATTTTCTGCAAGTGTCTTAGAGTTCCAGTAGGACAGAGTTTTGGCTACAAGAGTCCTATATTTATGCAAAGTTTGGAAGAATGAGACAGGGTCTTTGCTGGGATACTGCTGTTCTTTGTAGCTGGCATATCCAAAATTGGTTTGCATCAGTTGGATGTAGAATATTTTTCCCCATTATCCTACCTGCTTTTTTTGCTGGCCCACTGGGATATGGGCACACCTACCTCCCCCCCCCAACACTCCAGTTGTGTGACAAAGGGTAAAGTAGTACATATTCTCTTATTATGGGTACATGGGGTAATTTTTTCTTTGAGTGCTTAGGATGTTTGCTTATGGATTATTAAATTGAAAGGGAAAATAGGACAAAGAGAATATTTACTTAACTTTGCATGAATATAGGACTTTTGCATGACACCTCCAATGAGCTGGCCTATTACCCAGTGAAGAAGGAAGGTTGGGCTTTGCTTCAGGGACACAGATTTGTGCTGTCTAATAAAATAAATAAATAAAATAACAAAAATGAAAAGCTTTCCCTAACTTGAAATCATAAAAGCTTTGTTTTCCTCCTCTAATTTCTTAAACTCAGGGTTGTACATATGGCCTGTGATGTCCTTTCTTTCCATCCTTGTTTTTCGTGTGTGTGTGTGTGTGTGTGTGTGTGTGTGTGTGTGTGTGTGTGTGTGTGTATAAAATGTGGTACCAACTAAGGCTCATTATTTTATGTTGTTGTTTTGTTGTTTTCATGACAAAAAGATTGCAGAGCTCTTTTGCTTGGGTAACATTGTTGAGGTTTCAAGAAGTGATGGAAAGGTTGCTAGGCAGTGCTGAGAAAGTGCCCACACTCCCACCTTAGTAGGAGCAAGCAGGCTGTCACAGAGACAAGTTGATGTGAGCCATACCAGACCTGCTGTAGTTGCTCCTTGGTACTTTGACTTAAAATTAGACTATCTTGAGGCCTTTCTGTGTTAGAGCATAAATCAAAACAGCTGTGGGGAACATGTCTGTGGCTCCTGCTCCCAGGTGTCTCTCAGAATAAACCTCACAGGCCTAGGCCTCTTTCAACAACAAGCTGAAAGTAAAACCCAACTGTTTATAGAGCAGGATTCCCCACTGCAAAGCAGGATCTGCTGAGATGACGCTTTCCTGTTCCTGGAAGGTGTGGTGAGGAGAAATGTTAGAAAGGTGGTGGTGTTGTTCTGTGTGCCTGCAAGGGATGAGGACATCTAAACAGTACCAATAAGGGAAAAGGTAAGATCCCTTGATTTGTACCCTATCAAATAGTCAAGGGAGTGAAGGCTGACAACCTTAGGCCCACCCCTATTCCAAAGGAATATGGCTATTGCTTTCTGCTTTCCCTTTCCCTGCACCTGTTACTTTTCTTGGTGTCTCCCATGTGTAACTCAAGAAGACCTCTACATAGGGACATATACCAGACTCAAAGTTGTGGAGGGGGACTTGGAAGTGTCCAGACTGTGGCAGCACTCTCTCCTCAAGTGAAGGAACCCTCTCCAACCAGGATAACCTTGGTGAGAAGCCCAGACAGCTTCCACCTCCACCAGGAATATGGAAAGTAGGGATTCTGTCTGTGCAAAGTGATTGATCTAATTTGGCTATCCATGTGATAATTAGGGTAGAGGGGTAAGTCACAACTCCAAAACCAAGAGACTTTGGAGTCCCAGGAACCAAGAATCATCCTGAGAAGGAAGAATGGGAGGGATGGCTCTCCCCTGGCCCTTCCCCCTGTAGATTGCTTCATTGCCCCATGCTGGGCTCTTGAGCTAGCACTGCTTAATGTAAGCACCTAGAAGTAGGCTGTCTTGGGTAGGGAAGGTTTACTCATCTTTTCTCTTTCCTGAGCTGTTGAGGCACACAGGCAAAACTTGAGCTAGTCCTGAAATTTTCCAGCATGGAAGGAAGAGATACCAAGCCTGCTTTTGAATTTGAAATGGGGATAGCCTGAAATTCCAATGGAGCCTGTGAGTGAGCTAGCAGAGCAAGTATCTAAGTAGGAAATCTTTGATGTGTGTTGGCAACTGTTTGCCAAGAACTCTCCTAGTTACAGCACGGGTGCTGGAAATAAAATGACCCCTGCATACACACACACACACACACACACACACACACACACACACACACACATTGCTTAGGCTCCCCATGTCCCTGGTGTACTATGTTGTTGGGTGTGTGTGTGAAAGAAAATGCCAAGAGTCCTTAGCTGAGGGCTGTGGGTCAAGGTCTTCCTGCTGGAATAATTTTATTCATTTTCTTTTATTTATTTATTTATTTATTTATTTATTTATTTATTTATTTATTTTGTCTTTTTGACCTCGGGTTTATCTGGGTAGCTGTGGATCCTATCCTGGCTCTAGCTAAGAAGACTAGGCTGGCCATGAACTTGCAGAGATCTGCCTGCCTTTGCCTCCTTAGTGCTGGGATTAAAGCCTGTGCCACCAATGTCCAGCAGAGCTCCTGAAGTCTTAAACATTCCTGAGCCCCAGGCTTGCATTCCCAGTACAGTAACTATACTTGAAGTTACAGGAGACTTCTGTTTTTTCCAGTCCTGAACCTCCAGCACAAAGGTTACCCACCTGGGAATCTTAAGTGAGTTTTCAGCAGCTTCAGGTGGTAAACAAGCTCTTACCATTGGCAGATATAGGCAAAGAATGATCAGCCTGCCTGAGTTTGGAAGCATGAGACAGGGTCTTTGCTGGGATACTGCTGTTCTTTGTAGCTGCATATCCAAAATTGGTTTGCCTCAGTTGGATGTAGAATATTTTTCCCCATTATCCAACCTGCTTTTTTTGCTGGACCATTGTGATATTCTCTTATTATGGGTACATGGGAAAAATTTTTTGCTTTGAGTGCTTAGGATGTTTGCTTATGGATTATTAAGTTGAAGGGGGAAATAGGACAAAGAATATTTACCTCACTTTCCATGAATAGAGGAATGTTGCATGACACCTCCAAAGAGCTGGCCCATTACCCAGTGAAGAAGGAAGGTTGGGCTTTGCTTCAGGGACAGAGATTTGTGCTGTCTAATAAAATAAATAAATAAAATAACAAAAATGAAAAGCTTTCCCTAACTTGAAATCATAAAAGCTTTGTTTTCCTCCTCTAATTTCTTAAACTCAGGGTTGTACATATGGCCTGTGATGTCCTTTCTTTCCATCCTTGTTTTTCGTGTGTTTGTGTGTGTGTGTGTGTGTGTGTGTGTGTGTGTGTGTGTGTGTGTGTGTATAAAATGTGGTACCAACTAAGGCTCATTATTTTATGTTGTTGTTTTGTTGTTTTCATGACAAAAAGATTGCAGAGCTCTTTTGCTTGGGTAACATTGTTGAGGTTTCAAGAAGTGATGGAAAGGTTGCTAGGCAGTGCTGAGAAAGTGCCCACACTCCCACCTTAGTAGGAGCAAGCAGGCTGTCACAGAGACAAGTTGATGTGAGCCATACCAGACCTGCTGTAGTTGCTCCTTGGTACTTTGACTTAAAATTAGACTATCTTGAGGCCTTTCTGTGTTAGAGCATAAATCAAAACAGCTGTGGGGAACATGTCTGTGGCTCCTGCTCCCAGGTGTCTCTCAGAATAAACCTCACAGGCCTAGGCCTCTTTCAACAACAAGCTGAAAGTAAAACCCAACTGTTTATAGAGCAGGATTCCCCACTGCAAAGCAGGATCTGCTGAGATGACGCTTTCCTGTTCCTGGAAGGTGTGGTGAGGAGAAATGTTAGAAAGGTGGTGGTGTTGTTCTGTGTGCCTGCAAGGGATGAGGACATCTAAACAGTACCAATAAGGGAAAAGGTAAGATCCCTTGATTTGTACCCTATCAAATAGTCAAGGGAGTGAAGGCTGACAACCTTAGGCCCACCCCTATTCCAAAGGAATATGGCTATTGCTTTCTGCTTTCCCTTTCCCTGCACCTGTTACTTTTCTTGGTGTCTCCCATGTGTAACTCAAGAAGACCTCTACATAGGGACATATACCAGACTCAAAGTTGTGGAGGGGGACTTGGAAGTGTCCAGACTGTGGCAGCACTCTCTCCTCAAGTGAAGGAACCCTCTCCAACCAGGATAACCTTGGTGAGAAGCCCAGACAGCTTCCACCTCCACCAGGAATATGGAAAGTAGGGATTCTGTCTGTGCAAAGTGATTGATCTAATTTGGCTATCCATGTGATAATTAGGGTAGAGGGGTAAGTCACAACTCCAAAACCAAGAGACTTTGGAGTCCCAGGAACCAAGAATCATCCTGAGAAGGAAGAATGGGAGGGATGGCTCTCCCCTGGCCCTTCCCCCCTGTAGATTGCTTCATTGCCCCATGCTGGGCTCTTGAGCTAGCACTGCTTAATGTAAGCACCTAGAAGTAGGCTGTCTTGGGTAGGGAAGGTTTACTCATCTTTTCTCTTTCCTGAGCTGTTGAGGCACACAGGCAAAACTTGAGCTAGTCCTGAAATTTTCCAGCATGGAAGGAAGAGATACCAAGCCTGCTTTTGAATTTGAAATGGGGATAGCCTGAAATTCCAATGGAGCCTGTGAGTGAGCTAGCAGAGCAAGTATCTAAGTAGGAAATCTTTGATGTGTGTTGGCAACTGTTTGCCAAGAACTCTCCTAGTTACAGCACGGGTGCTGGAAAAAAAATGACCCCTGCATACACACACACACACACACACACACACACACACACACACACACACACTTGCTTAGGCTCCCCATGTCCCTGGTGTACTATGTTGTTGGGTGTGTGTGTGAAAGAAAATGCCAAGAGTCCTTAGCTGAGGGCTGTGGGTCAAGGTCTTCCTGCTGGAATAATTTTATTCATTTTCTTTTATTTATTTATTTATTTATTTATTTATTTATTTATTTATTTATTTATTTATTTTGTCTTTTTGACCTCGGGTTTATCTGGGTAGCTGTGGATCCTATCCTGGCTCTAGCTAAGAAGACTAGGCTGGCCATGAACTTGCAGAGATCTGCCTGCCTTTGCCTCCTTAGTGCTGGGATTAAAGCCTGTGCCACCAATGTCCAGCAGAGCTCCTGAAGTCTTAAACATTCCTGAGCCCCAGGCTTGCATTCCCAGTACAGTAACTATACTTGAAGTTACAGGAGACTTCTGTTTTTTCCAGTCCTGAACCTCCAGCACAAAGGTTACCCACCTGGGAATCTTAAGTGAGTTTTCAGCAGCTTCAGGTGGTAAACAAGCTCTTACCATTGGCAGATATAGGCAAAGAATGATCAGCCTGCCTGAGTTTGGAAGCATGAGACAGGGTCTTTGCTGGGATACTGCTGTTCTTTGTAGCTGCATATCCAAAATTGGTTTGCCTCAGTTGGATGTAGAATATTTTTCCCCATTATCCAACCTGCTTTTTTTGCTGGACCATTGTGATATTCTCTTATTATGGGTACATGGGAAAAATTTTTTGCTTTGAGTGCTTAGGATGTTTGCTTATGGATTATTAAGTTGAAGGGGGAAATAGGACAAAGAATATTTACCTCACTTTCCATGAATAGAGGAATGTTGCATGACACCTCCAAAGAGCTGGCCCATTACCCAGTGAAGAAGGAAGGTTGGGCTTTGCTTCAGGGACAGAGATTTGTGCTGTCTAATAAAATAAATAAATAAAATAACAAAAATGAAAAGCTTTCCCTAACTTGAAATCATAAAAGCTTTGTTTTCCTCCTCTAATTTCTTAAACTCAGGGTTGTACATATGGCCTGTGATGTCCTTTCTTTCCATCCTTGTTTTTCCTGTGTGTGTGTGTGTGTGTGTGTGTGTGTGTGTGTGTATAAAATGTGGTACCAACTAAGGCTCATTATTTTATGTTGTTGTTTTGTTGTTTTCATGACAAAAAGATTGCAGAGCTCTTTTGCTTGGGTAACATTGTTGAGGTTTCAAGAAGTGATGGAAAGGTTGCTAGGCAGTGCTGAGAAAGTGCCCACACTCCCACCTTAGTAGGAGCAAGCAGGCTGTCACAGAGACAAGTTGATGTGAGCCATACCAGACCTGCTGTAGTTGCTCCTTGGTACTTTGACTTAAAATTAGACTATCTTGAGGCCTTTCTGTGTTAGAGCATAAATCAAAACAGCTGTGGGGAACATGTCTGTGGCTCCTGCTCCCAGGTGTCTCTCAGAATAAACCTCACAGGCCTAGGCCTCTTTCAACAACAAGCTGAAAGTAAAACCCAACTGTTTATAGAGCAGGATTCCCCACTGCAAAGCAGGATCTGCTGAGATGACGCTTTCCTGTTCCTGGAAGGTGTGGTGAGGAGAAATGTTAGAAAGGTGGTGGTGTTGTTCTGTGTGCCTGCAAGGGATGAGGACATCTAAACAGTACCAATAAGGGAAAAGGTAAGATCCCTTGATTTGTACCCTATCAAATAGTCAAGGGAGTGAAGGCTGACAACCTTAGGCCCACCCCTATTCCAAAGGAATATGGCTATTGCTTTCTGCTTTCCCTTTCCCTGCACCTGTTACTTTTCTTGGTGTCTCCCATGTGTAACTCAAGAAGACCTCTACATAGGGACATATACCAGACTCAAAGTTGTGGAGGGGGACTTGGAAGTGTCCAGACTGTGGCAGCACTCTCTCCTCAAGTGAAGGAACCCTCTCCAACCAGGATAACCTTGGTGAGAAGCCCAGACAGCTTCCACCTCCACCAGGAATATGGAAAGTAGGGATTCTGTCTGTGCAAAGTGATTGATCTAATTTGGCTATCCATGTGATAATTAGGGTAGAGGGGTAAGTCACAACTCCAAAACCAAGAGACTTTGGAGTCCCAGGAACCAAGAATCATCCTGAGAAGGAAGAATGGGAGGGATGGCTCTCCCCTGGCCCTTCCCCCTGTAGATTGCTTCATTGCCCCATGCTGGGCTCTTGAGCTAGCACTGCTTAATGTAAGCACCTAGAAGTAGGCTGTCTTGGGTAGGGAAGGTTTACTCATCTTTTCTCTTTCCTGAGCTGTTGAGGCACACAGGCAAAACTTGAGCTAGTCCTGAAATTTTCCAGCATGGAAGGAAGAGATACCAAGCCTGCTTTTGAATTTGAAATGGGGATAGCCTGAAATTCCAATGGAGCCTGTGAGTGAGCTAGCAGAGCAAGTATCTAAGTAGGAAATCTTTGATGTGTGTTGGCAACTGTTTGCCAAGAACTCTCCTAGTTACAGCACGGGTGCTGGAAAAAAAATGACCCCTGCATACACACACACACACACACACACACACACACACACACACACACACTTGCTTAGGCTCCCCATGTCCCTGGTGTACTATGTTGTTGGGTGTGTGTGTGAAAGAAAATGCCAAGAGTCCTTAGCTGAGGGCTGTGGGTCAAGGTCTTCCTGCTGGAATAATTTTATTCATTTTCTTTTATTTATTTGTTTATTTATTTATTTATTTATTTATTTATTTATTTTGTCTTTTTGACCTCGGGTTTATCTGGGTAGCTGTGGATCCTATCCTGGCTCTAGCTAAGAAGACTAGGCTGGCCATGAACTTGCAGAGATCTGCCTGCCTTTGCCTCCTTAGTGCTGGGATTAAAGCCTGTGCCACCAATGTCCAGCAGAGCTCCTGAAGTCTTAAACATTCCTGAGCCCCAGGCTTGCATTCCCAGTACAGTAACTATACTTGAAGTTACAGGAGACTTCCGTTTTTTCCAGTCCTGAACCTCCAGCACAAAGGTTACCCACCTGGGAATCTTAAGTGAGTTTTCAGCAGCTTCAGGTGGTAAACAAGCTCTTACCATTGGCAGATATAGGCAAAGAATGATCAGCCTGCCTGAGTTTGGAAGCATGAGACAGGGTCTTTGCTGGGATACTGCTGTTCTTTGTAGCTGCATATCCAAAATTGGTTTGCCTCAGTTGGATGTAGAATATTTTTCCCCATTATCCAACCTGCTTTTTTTGCTGGACCATTGTGATATTCTCTTATTATGGGTACATGGGAAAAATTTTTTGCTTTGAGTGCTTAGGATGTTTGCTTATGGATTATTAAGTTGAAGGGGGAAATAGGACAAAGAATATTTACCTCACTTTCCATGAATAGAGGAATGTTGCATGACACCTCCAAAGAGCTGGCCCATTACCCAGTGAAGAAGGAAGGTTGGGCTTTGCTTCAGGGACAGAGATTTGTGCTGTCTAATAAAATAAATAAATAAAATAACAAAAATGAAAAGCTTTCCCTAACTTGAAATCATAAAAGCTTTGTTTTCCTCCTCTAATTTCTTAAACTCAGGGTTGTACATATGGCCTGTGATGTCCTTTCTTTCCATCCTTGTTTTTCGTGTGTTTGTGTGTGTGTGTGTGTGTGTGTGTGTGTGTGTGTGTGTGTGTGTGTGTGTATAAAATGTGGTACCAACTAAGGCTCATTATTTTATGTTGTTGTTTTGTTGTTTTCATGACAAAAAGATTGCAGAGCTCTTTTGCTTGGGTAACATTGTTGAGGTTTCAAGAAGTGATGGAAAGGTTGCTAGGCAGTGCTGAGAAAGTGCCCACACTCCCACCTTAGTAGGAGCAAGCAGGCTGTCACAGAGACAAGTTGATGTGAGCCATACCAGACCTGCTGTAGTTGCTCCTTGGTACTTTGACTTAAAATTAGACTATCTTGAGGCCTTTCTGTGTTAGAGCATAAATCAAAACAGCTGTGGGGAACATGTCTGTGGCTCCTGCTCCCAGGTGTCTCTCAGAATAAACCTCACAGGCCTAGGCCTCTTTCAACAACAAGCTGAAAGTAAAACCCAACTGTTTATAGAGCAGGATTCCCCACTGCAAAGCAGGATCTGCTGAGATGACGCTTTCCTGTTCCTGGAAGGTGTGGTGAGGAGAAATGTTAGAAAGGTGGTGGTGTTGTTCTGTGTGCCTGCAAGGGATGAGGACATCTAAACAGTACCAATAAGGGAAAAGGTAAGATCCCTTGATTTGTACCCTATCAAATAGTCAAGGGAGTGAAGGCTGACAACCTTAGGCCCACCCCTATTCCAAAGGAATATGGCTATTGCTTTCTGCTTTCCCTTTCCCTGCACCTGTTACTTTTCTTGGTGTCTCCCATGTGTAACTCAAGAAGACCTCTACATAGGGACATATACCAGACTCAAAGTTGTGGAGGGGGACTTGGAAGTGTCCAGACTGTGGCAGCACTCTCTC
This sequence comes from Phodopus roborovskii, assembly GCF_943737965.1. Taxonomy (NCBI): domain Eukaryota; kingdom Metazoa; phylum Chordata; class Mammalia; order Rodentia; family Cricetidae; genus Phodopus; species Phodopus roborovskii. The sequence goes on along the minus strand of NW_026126928.1, from coordinate 129,930 downwards.
CTCAAGTGAAGGAACCCTCTCCAACCAGGATAACCTTGGTGAGAAGCCCAGACAGCTTCCACCTCCACCAGGAATATGGAAAGTAGGGATTCTGTCTGTGCAAAGTGATTGATCTAATTTGGCTATCCATGTGATAATTAGGGTAGAGGGGTAAGTCACAACTCCAAAACCAAGAGACTTTGGAGTCCCAGGAACCAAGAATCATCCTGAGAAGGAAGAATGGGAGGGATGGCTCTCCCCTGGCCCTTCCCCCTGTAGATTGCTTCATTGCCCCATGCTGGGCTCTTGAGCTAGCACTGCTTAATGTAAGCACCTAGAAGTAGGCTGTCTTGGGTAGGGAAGGTTTACTCATCTTTTCTCTTTCCTGAGCTGTTGAGGCACACAGGCAAAACTTGAGCTAGTCCTGAAATTTTCCAGCATGGAAGGAAGAGATACCAAGCCTGCTTTTGAATTTGAAATGGGGATAGCCTGAAATTCCAATGGAGCCTGTGAGTGAGCTAGCAGAGCAAGTATCTAAGTAGGAAATCTTTGATGTGTGTTGGCAACTGTTTGCCAAGAACTCTCCTAGTTACAGCACGGGTGCTGGAAAAAAAATGACCCCTGCATACACACACACACACACACACACACACACACACACACACACACACACCATTGCTTAGGCTCCCCATGTCCCTGGTGTACTATGTTGTTGGGTGTGTGTGTGAAAGAAAATGCCAAGAGTCCTTAGCTGAGGGCTGTGGGTCAAGGTCTTCCTGCTGGAATAATTTTATTCATTTTCTTTTATTTATTTGTTTATTTATTTATTTATTTATTTATTTATTTATTTATTTTGTCTTTTTGACCTCGGGTTTATCTGGGTAGCTGTGGATCCTATCCTGGCTCTAGCTAAGAAGACTAGGCTGGCCATGAACTTGCAGAGATCTGCCTGCCTTTGCCTCCTTAGTGCTGGGATTAAAGCCTGTGCCACCAATGTCCAGCAGAGCTCCTGAAGTCTTAAACATTCCTGAGCCCCAGGCTTGCATTCCCAGTACAGTAACTATACTTGAAGTTACAGGAGACTTCCGTTTTTTCCAGTCCTGAACCTCCAGCACAAAGGTTACCCACCTGGGAATCTTAAGTGAGTTTTCAGCAGCTTCAGGTGGTAAACAAGCTCTTACCATTGGCAGATATAGGCAAAGAATGATCAGCCTGCCTGAGTTTGGAAGCATGAGACAGGGTCTTTGCTGGGATACTGCTGTTCTTTGTAGCTGCATATCCAAAATTGGTTTGCCTCAGTTGGATGTAGAATATTTTTCCCCATTATCCAACCTGCTTTTTTTGCTGGACCATTGTGATATTCTCTTATTATGGGTACATGGGAAAAATTTTTTGCTTTGAGTGCTTAGGATGTTTGCTTATGGATTATTAAGTTGAAGGGGGAAATAGGACAAAGAATATTTACCTCACTTTCCATGAATAGAGGAATGTTGCATGACACCTCCAAAGAGCTGGCCCATTACCCAGTGAAGAAGGAAGGTTGGGCTTTGCTTCAGGGACAGAGATTTGTGCTGTCTAATAAAATAAATAAATAAAATAACAAAAATGAAAAGCTTTCCCTAACTTGAAATCATAAAAGCTTTGTTTTCCTCCTCTAATTTCTTAAACTCAGGGTTGTACATATGGCCTGTGATGTCCTTTCTTTCCATCCTTGTTTTTCGTGTGTTTGTGTGTGTGTGTGTGTGTGTGTGTGTGTGTGTGTGTGTGTGTGTGTATAAAATGTGGTACCAACTAAGGCTCATTATTTTATGTTGTTGTTTTGTTGTTTTCATGACAAAAAGATTGCAGAGCTCTTTTGCTTGGGTAACATTGTTGAGGTTTCAAGAAGTGATGGAAAGGTTGCTAGGCAGTGCTGAGAAAGTGCCCACACTCCCACCTTAGTAGGAGCAAGCAGGCTGTCACAGAGACAAGTTGATGTGAGCCATACCAGACCTGCTGTAGTTGCTCCTTGGTACTTTGACTTAAAATTAGACTATCTTGAGGCCTTTCTGTGTTAGAGCATAAATCAAAACAGCTGTGGGGAACATGTCTGTGGCTCCTGCTCCCAGGTGTCTCTCAGAATAAACCTCACAGGCCTAGGCCTCTTTCAACAACAAGCTGAAAGTAAAACCCAACTGTTTATAGAGCAGGATTCCCCACTGCAAAGCAGGATCTGCTGAGATGACGCTTTCCTGTTCCTGGAAGGTGTGGTGAGGAGAAATGTTAGAAAGGTGGTGGTGTTGTTCTGTGTGCCTGCAAGGGATGAGGACATCTAAACAGTACCAATAAGGGAAAAGGTAAGATCCCTTGATTTGTACCCTATCAAATAGTCAAGGGAGTGAAGGCTGACAACCTTAGGCCCACCCCTATTCCAAAGGAATATGGCTATTGCTTTCTGCTTTCCCTTTCCCTGCACCTGTTACTTTTCTTGGTGTCTCCCATGTGTAATTCAAGAAGACCTCTACATAGGGACATATACCAGACTCAAAGTTGTGGAGGGGGACTTGGAAGTGTCCAGACTGTGGCAGCACTCTCTCCTCAAGTGAAGGAACCCTCTCCAACCAGGATAACCTTGGTGAGAAGCCCAGACAGCTTCCACCTCCACCAGGAATATGGAAAGTAGGGATTCTGTCTGTGCAAAGTGATTGATCTAATTTGGCTATCCATGTGATAATTAGGGTAGAGGGGGTAAGTCACAACTCCAAAACCAAGAGACTTTGGAGTCCCAGGAACCAAGAATCATCCTGAGAAGGAAGAATGGGAGGGATGGCTCTCCCCTGGCCCTTCCCCCCTGTAGATTGCTTCATTGCCCCATGCTGGGCTCTTGAGCTAGCACTGCTTAATGTAAGCACCTAGAAGTAGGCTGTCTTGGGTAGGGAAGGTTTACTCATCTTTTCTCTTTCCTGAGCTGTTGAGGCACACAGGCAAAACTTGAGCTAGTCCTGAAATTTTCCAGCATGGAAGGAAGAGATACCAAGCCTGCTTTTGAATTTGAAATGGGGATAGCCTGAAATTCCAATGGAGCCTGTGAGTGAGCTAGCAGAGCAAGTATCTAAGTAGGAAATCTTTGATGTGTGTTGGCAACTGTTTGCCAAGAACTCTCCTAGTTACAGCACGGGTGCTGGAAAAAAAATGACCCCTGCATACACACACACACACACACACACACACACACACACACACACACACACACATTGCTTAGGCTCCCCATGTCCCTGGTGTACTATGTTGTTGGGTGTGTGTGTGAAAGAAAATGCCAAGAGTCCTTAGCTGAGGGCTGTGGGTCAAGGTCTTCCTGCTGGAATAATTTTATTCATTTTCTTTTATTTATTTATTTATTTATTTATTTATTTATTTATTTATTTTGTCTTTTTGACCTCGGGTTTATCTGGGTAGCTGTGGATCCTATCCTGGCTCTAGCTAAGAAGACTAGGCTGGCCATGAACTTGCAGAGATCTGCCTGCCTTTGCCTCCTTAGTGCTGGGATTAAAGCCTGTGCCACCAATGTCCAGCAGAGCTCCTGAAGTCTTAAAACATTCCTGAGCCCCAGGCTTGCATTCCCAGTACAGTAACTATACTTGAAGTTACAGGAGACTTCTGTTTTTTCCAGTCCTGAACCTCCAGCACAAAGGTTACCCACCTGGGAATCTTAAGTGAGTTTTCAGCAGCTTCAGGTGGTAAACAAGCTCTTACCATTGGCAGATATAGGCAAAGAATGATCAGCCTGCCTGAGTTTGGAAGCATGAGACAGGGTCTTTGCTGGGATACTGCTGTTCTTTGTAGCTGCATATCCAAAATTGGTTTGCCTCAGTTGGATGTAGAATATTTTTCCCCATTATCCAACCTGCTTTTTTTGCTGGACCATTGTGATATTCTCTTATTATGGGTACATGGGAAAAATTTTTTGCTTTGAGTGCTTAGGATGTTTGCTTATGGATTATTAAGTTGAAGGGGGAAATAGGACAAAGAATATTTACCTCACTTTCCATGAATAGAGGAATGTTGCATGACACCTCCAAAGAGCTGGCCCATTACCCAGTGAAGAAGGAAGGTTGGGCTTTGCTTCAGGGACAGAGATTTGTGCTGTCTAATAAAATAAATAAATAAAATAACAAAAATGAAAAGCTTTCCCTAACTTGAAATCATAAAAGCTTTGTTTTCCTCCTCTAATTTCTTAAACTCAGGGTTGTACATATGGCCTGTGATGTCCTTTCTTTCCATCCTTGTTTTTCGTGTATGTGTGTGTGTGTGTGTGTGTGTGTGTGTGTGTGTGTGATAAAATGTGGTACCAACTAAGGCTCATTATTTTATGTTGTTGTTTTGTTGTTTTCATGACAAAAAGATTGCAGAGCTCTTTTGCTTGGGTAACATTGTTGAGGTTTCAAGAAGTGATGGAAAGGTTGCTAGGCAGTGCTGAGAAAGTGCCCACACTCCCACCTTAGTAGGAGCAAGCAGGCTGTCACAGAGACAAGTTGATGTGAGCCATACCAGACCTGCTGTAGTTGCTCCTTGGTACTTTGACTTAAAATTAGACTATCTTGAGGCCTTTCTGTGTTAGAGCATAAATCAAAACAGCTGTGGGGAACATGTCTGTGGCTCCTGCTCCCAGGTGTCTCTCAGAATAAACCTCACAGGCCTAGGCCTCTTTCAACAACAAGCTGAAAGTAAAACCCAACTGTTTATAGAGCAGGATTCCCCACTGCAAAGCAGGATCTGCTGAGATGACGCTTTCCTGTTCCTGGAAGGTGTGGTGAGGAGAAATGTTAGAAAGGTGGTGGTGTTGTTCTGTGTGCCTGCAAGGGATGAGGACATCTAAACAGTACCAATAAGGGAAAAGGTAAGATCCCTTGATTTGTACCCTATCAAATAGTCAAGGGAGTGAAGGCTGACAACCTTAGGCCCACCCCTATTCCAAAGGAATATGGCTATTGCTTTCTGCTTTCCCTTTCCCTGCACCTGTTACTTTTCTTGGTGTCTCCCATGTGTAACTCAAGAAGACCTCTACATAGGGACATATACCAGACTCAAAGTTGTGGAGGGGGACTTGGAAGTGTCCAGACTGTGGCAGCACTCTCTCCTCAAGTGAAGGAACCCTCTCCAACCAGGATAACCTTGGTGAGAAGCCCAGACAGCTTCCACCTCCACCAGGAATATGGAAAGTAGGGATTCTGTCTGTGCAAAGTGATTGATCTAATTTGGCTATCCATGTGATAATTAGGGTAGAGGGGTAAGTCACAACTCCAAAACCAAGAGACTTTGGAGTCCCAGGAACCAAGAATCATCCTGAGAAGGAAGAATGGGAGGGATGGCTCTCCCCTGGCCCTTCCCCCTGTAGATTGCTTCATTGCCCCATGCTGGGCTCTTGAGCTAGCACTGCTTAATGTAAGCACCTAGAAGTAGGCTGTCTTGGGTAGGGAAGGTTTACTCATCTTTTCTCTTTCCTGAGCTGTTGAGGCACACAGGCAAAACTTGAGCTAGTCCTGAAATTTTCCAGCATGGAAGGAAGAGATACCAAGCCTGCTTTTGAATTTGAAATGGGGATAGCCTGAAATTCCAATGGAGCCTGTGAGTGAGCTAGCAGAGCAAGTATCTAAGTAGGAAATCTTTGATGTGTGTTGGCAACTGTTTGCCAAGAACTCTCCTAGTTACAGCACGGGTGCTGGAAAAAAAATGACCCCTGCATACACACACACACACACACACACACACACACACACACACACACACACATTGCTTAGGCTCCCCATGTCCCTGGTGTACTATGTTGTTGGGTGTGTGTGTGAAAGAAAATGCCAAGAGTCCTTAGCTGAGGGCTGTGGGTCAAGGTCTTCCTGCTGGAATAATTTTATTCATTTTCTTTTATTTATTTATTTATTTATTTATTTATGTATTTATTTATTTTGTCTTTTTGACCTCGGGTTTATCTGGGTAGCTGTGGATCCTATCCTGGCTCTAGCTAAGAAGACTAGGCTGGCCATGAACTTGCAGAGATCTGCCTGCCTTTGCCTCCTTAGTGCTGGGATTAAAGCCTGTGCCACCAATGTCCAGCAGAGCTCCTGAAGTCTTAAACATTCCTGAGCCCCAGGCTTGCATTCCCAGTACAGTAACTATACTTGAAGTTACAGGAGACTTCTGTTTTTTCCAGTCCTGAACCTCCAGCACAAAGGTTACCCACCTGGGAATCTTAAGTGAGTTTTCAGCAGCTTCAGGTGGTAAACAAGCTCTTACCATTGGCAGATATAGGCAAAGAATGATCAGCCTGCCTGAGTTTGGAAGCATGAGACAGGGTCTTTGCTGGGATACTGCTGTTCTTTGTAGCTGCATATCCAAAATTGGTTTGCCTCAGTTGGATGTAGAATATTTTTCCCCATTATCCAACCTGCTTTTTTTGCTGGACCATTGTGATATTCTCTTATTATGGGTACATGGGAAAAATTTTTTGCTTTGAGTGCTTAGGATGTTTGCTTATGGATTATTAAGTTGAAGGGGGAAATAGGACAAAGAATATTTACCTCACTTTCCATGAATAGAGGAATGTTGCATGACACCTCCAAAGAGCTGGCCCATTACCCAGTGAAGAAGGAAGGTTGGGCTTTGCTTCAGGGACAGAGATTTGTGCTGTCTAATAAAATAAATAAATAAAATAACAAAAATGAAAAGCTTTCCCTAACTTGAAATCATAAAAGCTTTGTTTTCCTCCTCTAATTTCTTAAACTCAGGGTTGTACATATGGCCTGTGATGTCCTTTCTTTCCATCCTTGTTTTTCGTGTATGTGTGTGTGTGTGTGTGTGTGTGTGTGTGTGTGTGTATAAAATGTGGTACCAACTAAGGCTCATTATTTTATGTTGTTGTTTTGTTGTTTTCATGACAAAAAGATTGCAGAGCTCTTTTGCTTGGGTAACATTGTTGAGGTTTCAAGAAGTGATGGAAAGGTTGCTAGGCAGTGCTGAGAAAGTGCCCACACTCCCACCTTAGTAGGAGCAAGCAGGCTGTCACAGAGACAAGTTGATGTGAGCCATACCAGACCTGCTGTAGTTGCTCCTTGGTACTTTGACTTAAAATTAGACTATCTTGAGGCCTTTCTGTGTTAGAGCATAAATCAAAACAGCTGTGGGGAACATGTCTGTGGCTCCTGCTCCCAGGTGTCTCTCAGAATAAACCTCACAGGCCTAGGCCTCTTTCAACAACAAGCTGAAAGTAAAACCCAACTGTTTATAGAGCAGGATTCCCCACTGCAAAGCAGGATCTGCTGAGATGACGCTTTCCTGTTCCTGGAAGGTGTGGTGAGGAGAAATGTTAGAAAGGTGGTGGTGTTGTTCTGTGTGCCTGCAAGGGATGAGGACATCTAAACAGTACCAATAAGGGAAAAGGTAAGATCCCTTGATTTGTACCCTATCAAATAGTCAAGGGAGTGAAGGCTGACAACCTTAGGCCCACCCCTATTCCAAAGGAATATGGCTATTGCTTTCTGCTTTCCCTTTCCCTGCACCTGTTACTTTTCTTGGTGTCTCCCATGTGTAACTCAAGAAGACCTCTACATAGGGACATATACCAGACTCAAAGTTGTGGAGGGGGACTTGGAAGTGTCCAGACTGTGGCAGCACTCTCTCCTCAAGTGAAGGAACCCTCTCCAACCAGGATAACCTTGGTGAGAAGCCCAGACAGCTTCCACCTCCACCAGGAATATGGAAAGTAGGGATTCTGTCTGTGCAAAGTGATTGATCTAATTTGGCTATCCATGTGATAATTAGGGTAGAGGGGTAAGTCACAACTCCAAAACCAAGAGACTTTGGAGTCCCAGGAACCAAGAATCATCCTGAGAAGGAAGAATGGGAGGGATGGCTCTCCCCTGGCCCTTCCCCCTGTAGATTGCTTCATTGCCCCATGCTGGGCTCTTGAGCTAGCACTGCTTAATGTAAGCACCTAGAAGTAGGCTGTCTTGGGTAGGGAAGGTTTACTCATCTTTTCTCTTTCCTGAGCTGTTGAGGCACACAGGCAAAACTTGAGCTAGTCCTGAAATTTTCCAGCATGGAAGGAAGAGATACCAAGCCTGCTTTTGAATTTGAAATGGGGATAGCCTGAAATTCCAATGGAGCCTGTGAGTGAGCTAGCAGAGCAAGTATCTAAGTAGGAAATCTTTGATGTGTGTTGGCAACTGTTTGCCAAGAACTCTCCTAGTTACAGCACGGGTGCTGGAAAAAAAAATGACCCCTGCATACACACACACACACACACACACACACACACACACACTTGCTTAGGCTCCCCATGTCCCTGGTGTACTATGTTGTTGGGTGTGTGTGTGAAAGAAAATGCCAAGAGTCCTTAGCTGAGGGCTGTGGGTCAAGGTCTTCCTGCTGGAATAATTTTATTCATTTTCTTTTATTTATTTATTTATTTATTTATTTATTTATTTATTTATTTATTTTGTCTTTTTGACCTCGGGTTTATCTGGGTAGCTGTGGATCCTATCCTGGCTCTAGCTAAGAAGACTAGGCTGGCCATGAACTTGCAGAGATCTGCCTGCCTTTGCCTCCTTAGTGCTGGGATTAAAGCCTGTGCCACCAATGTCCAGCAGAGCTCCTGAAGTCTTAAACATTCCTGAGCCCCAGGCTTGCATTCCCAGTACAGTAACTATACTTGAAGTTACAGGAGACTTCTGTTTTTTCCAGTCCTGAACCTCCAGCACAAAGGTTACCCACCTGGGAATCTTAAGTGAGTTTTCAGCAGCTTCAGGTGGTAAACAAGCTCTTACCATTGGCAGATATAGGCAAAGAATGATCAGCCTGCCTGAGTTTGGAAGCATGAGACAGGGTCTTTGCTGGGATACTGCTGTTCTTTGTAGCTGCATATCCAAAATTGGTTTGCCTCAGTTGGATGTAGAATATTTTTCCCCATTATCCAACCTGCTTTTTTTGCTGGACCATTGTGATATTCTCTTATTATGGGTACATGGGAAAAATTTTTTGCTTTGAGTGCTTAGGATGTTTGCTTATGGATTATTAAGTTGAAGGGGGAAATAGGACAAAGAATATTTACCTCACTTTCCATGAATAGAGGAATGTTGCATGACACCTCCAAAGAGCTGGCCCATTACCCAGTGAAGAAGGAAGGTTGGGCTTTGCTTCAGGGACAGAGATTTGTGCTGTCTAATAAAATAAATAAATAAAATAACAAAAATGAAAAGCTTTCCCTAACTTGAAATCATAAAAGCTTTGTTTTCCTCCTCTAATTTCTTAAACTCAGGGTTGTACATATGGCCTGTGATGTCCTTTCTTTCCATCCTTGTTTTTCGTGTATGTGTGTGTGTGTGTGTGTGTGTGTGTATAAAATGTGGTACCAACTAAGGCTCATTATTTTATGTTGTTGTTTTGTTGTTTTCATGACAAAAAGATTGCAGAGCTCTTTTGCTTGGGTAACATTGTTGAGTTTCAAGAAGTGATGGAAAGGTTGCTAGGCAGTGCTGAGAAAGTGCCCACACTCCCACCTTAGTAGGAGCAAGCAGGCTGTCACAGAGACAAGTTGATGTGAGCCATACCAGACCTGCTGTAGTTGCTCCTTGGTACTTTGACTTAAAATTAGACTATCTTGAGGCCTTTCTGTGTTAGAGCATAAATCAAAACAGCTGTGGGGAACATGTCTGTGGCTCCTGCTCCCAGGTGTCTCTCAGAATAAACCTCACAGGCCTAGGCCTCTTTCAACAACAAGCTGAAAGTAAAACCCAACTGTTTATAGAGCAGGATTCCCCACTGCAAAGCAGGATCTGCTGAGATGACGCTTTCCTGTTCCTGGAAGGTGTGGTGAGGAGAAATGTTAGAAAGGTGGTGGTGTTGTTCTGTGTGCCTGCAAGGGATGAGGACATCTAAACAGTACCAATAAGGGAAAAGGTAAGATCCCTTGATTTGTACCCTATCAAATAGTCAAGGGAGTGAAGGCTGACAACCTTAGGCCCACCCCTATTCCAAAGGAATATGGCTATTGCTTTCTGCTTTCCCTTTCCCTGCACCTGTTACTTTTCTTGGTGTCTCCCATGTGTAACTCAAGAAGACCTCTACATAGGGACATATACCAGACTCAAAGTTGTGGAGGGGGACTTGGAAGTGTCCAGACTGTGGCAGCACTCTCTCCTCAAGTGAAGGAACCCTCTCCAACCAGGATAACCTTGGTGAGAAGCCCAGACAGCTTCCACCTCCACCAGGAATATGGAAAGTAGGGATTCTGTCTGTGCAAAGTGATTGATCTAATTTGGCTATCCATGTGATAATTAGGGTAGAGGGGTAAGTCACAACTCCAAAACCAAGAGACTTTGGAGTCCCAGGAACCAAGAATCATCCTGAGAAGGAAGAATGGGAGGGATGGCTCTCCCCTGGCCCTTCCCCCTGTAGATTGCTTCATTGCCCCATGCTGGGCTCTTGAGCTAGCACTGCTTAATGTAAGCACCTAGAAGTAGGCTGTCTTGGGTAGGGAAGGTTTACTCATCTTTTCTCTTTCCTGAGCTGTTGAGGCACACAGGCAAAACTTGAGCTAGTCCTGAAATTTTCCAGCATGGAAGGAAGAGATACCAAGCCTGCTTTTGAATTTGAAATGGGGATAGCCTGAAATTCCAATGGAGCCTGTGAGTGAGCTAGCAGAGCAAGTATCTAAGTAGGAAATCTTTGATGTGTGTTGGCAACTGTTTGCCAAGAACTCTCCTAGTTACAGCACGGGTGCTGGAAAAAAAATGACCCCTGCATACACACACACACACACACACACACACACACACACACACACACATTGCTTAGGCTCCCCATGTCCCTGGTGTACTATGTTGTTGGGTGTGTGTGTGAAAGAAAATGCCAAGAGTCCTTAGCTGAGGGCTGTGGGTCAAGGTCTTCCTGCTGGAATAATTTTATTCATTTTCTTTTATTTATTTATTTATTTATTTATTTATTTATTTATTTATTTATTTATTTTGTCTTTTTGACCTCGGGTTTATCTGGGTAGCTGTGGATCCTATCCTGGCTCTAGCTAAGAAGACTAGGCTGGCCATGAACTTGCAGAGATCTGCCTGCCTTTGCCTCCTTAGTGCTGGGATTAAAGCCTGTGCCACCAATGTCCAGCAGAGCTCCTGAAGTCTTAAACATTCCTGAGCCCCAGGCTTGCATTCCCAGTACAGTAACTATACTTGAAGTTACAGGAGACTTCTGTTTTTTCCAGTCCTGAACCTCCAGCACAAAGGTTACCCACCTGGGAATCTTAAGTGAGTTTTCAGCAGCTTCAGGTGGTAAACAAGCTCTTACCATTGGCAGATATAGGCAAAGAATGATCAGCCTGCCTGAGTTTGGAAGCATGAGACAGGGTCTTTGCTGGGATACTGCTGTTCTTTGTAGCTGCATATCCAAAATTGGTTTGCCTCAGTTGGATGTAGAATATTTTTCCCCATTATCCAACCTGCTTTTTTTGCTGGACCATTGTGATATTCTCTTATTATGGGTACATGGGAAAAATTTTTTGCTTTGAGTGCTTAGGATGTTTGCTTATGGATTATTAAGTTGAAGGGGGAAATAGGACAAAGAATATTTACCTCACTTTCCATGAATAGAGGAATGTTGCATGACACCTCCAAAGAGCTGGCCCATTACCCAGTGAAGAAGGAAGGTTGGGCTTTGCTTCAGGGACAGAGATTTGTGCTGTCTAATAAAATAAATAAATAAAATAACAAAAATGAAAAGCTTTCCCTAACTTGAAATCATAAAAGCTTTGTTTTCCTCCTCTAATTTCTTAAACTCAGGGTTGTACATATGGCCTGTGATGTCCTTTCTTTCCATCCTTGTTTTTCGTGTGTTTGTGTGTGTGTGTGTGTGTGTGTGTGTGTGTGTGTGTGTGTGTGTGTGTGATAAAATGTGGTACCAACTAAGGCTCATTATTTTATGTTGTTGTTTTGTTGTTTTCATGACAAAAAGATTGCAGAGCTCTTTTGCTTGGGTAACATTGTTGAGGTTTCAAGAAGTGATGGAAAGGTTGCTAGGCAGTGCTGAGAAAGTGCCCACACTCCCACCTTAGTAGGAGCAAGCAGGCTGTCACAGAGACAAGTTGATGTGAGCCATACCAGACCTGCTGTAGTTGCTCCTTGGTACTTTGACTTAAAATTAGACTATCTTGAGGCCTTTCTGTGTTAGAGCATAAATCAAAACAGCTGTGGGGAACATGTCTGTGGCTCCTGCTCCCAGGTGTCTCTCAGAATAAACCTCACAGGCCTAGGCCTCTTTCAACAACAAGCTGAAAGTAAAACCCAACTGTTTATAGAGCAGGATTCCCCACTGCAAAGCAGGATCTGCTGAGATGACGCTTTCCTGTTCCTGGAAGGTGTGGTGAGGAGAAATGTTAGAAAGGTGGTGGTGTTGTTCTGTGTGCCTGCAAGGGATGAGGACATCTAAACAGTACCAATAAGGGAAAAGGTAAGATCCCTTGATTTGTACCCTATCAAATAGTCAAGGGAGTGAAGGCTGACAACCTTAGGCCCACCCCTATTCCAAAGGAATATGGCTATTGCTTTCTGCTTTCCCTTTCCCTGCACCTGTTACTTTTCTTGGTGTCTCCCATGTGTAACTCAAGAAGACCTCTACATAGGGACATATACCAGACTCAAAGTTGTGGAGGGGGACTTGGAAGTGTCCAGACTGTGGCAGCACTCTCTCCTCAAGTGAAGGAACCCTCTCCAACCAGGATAACCTTGGTGAGAAGCCCAGACAGCTTCCACCTCCACCAGGAATATGGAAAGTAGGGATTCTGTCTGTGCAAAGTGATTGATCTAATTTGGCTATCCATGTGATAATTAGGGTAGAGGGGGTAAGTCACAACTCCAAAACCAAGAGACTTTGGAGTCCCAGGAACCAAGAATCATCCTGAGAAGGAAGAATGGGAGGGATGGCTCTCCCCTGGCCCTTCCCCCCTGTAGATTGCTTCATTGCCCCATGCTGGGCTCTTGAGCTAGCACTGCTTAATGTAAGCACCTAGAAGTAGGCTGTCTTGGGTAGGGAAGGTTTACTCATCTTTTCTCTTTCCTGAGCTGTTGAGGCACACAGGCAAAACTTGAGCTAGTCCTGAAATTTTCCAGCATGGAAGGAAGAGATACCAAGCCTGCTTTTGAATTTGAAATGGGGATAGCCTGAAATTCCAATGGAGCCTGTGAGTGAGCTAGCAGAGCAAGTATCTAAGTAGGAAATCTTTGATGTGTGTTGGCAACTGTTTGCCAAGAACTCTCCTAGTTACAGCACGGGTGCTGGAAAAAAAATGACCCCTGCATACACACACACACACACACACACACACACACACACACACACACACACACATTGCTTAGGCTCCCCATGTCCCTGGTGTACTATGTTGTTGGGTGTGTGTGTGAAAGAAAATGCCAAGAGTCCTTAGCTGAGGGCTGTGGGTCAAGGTCTTCCTGCTGGAATAATTTTATTCATTTTCTTTTATTTATTTATTTATTTATTTATTTATTTATTTATTTATTTTGTCTTTTTGACCTCGGGTTTATCTGGGTAGCTGTGGATCCTATCCTGGCTCTAGCTAAGAAGACTAGGCTGGCCATGAACTTGCAGAGATCTGCCTGCCTTTGCCTCCTTAGTGCTGGGATTAAAGCCTGTGCCACCAATGTCCAGCAGAGCTCCTGAAGTCTTAAACATTCCTGAGCCCCAGGCTTGCATTCCCAGTACAGTAACTATACTTGAAGTTACAGGAGACTTCTGTTTTTTCCAGTCCTGAACCTCCAGCACAAAGGTTACCCACCTGGGAATCTTAAGTGAGTTTTCAGCAGCTTCAGGTGGTAAACAAGCTCTTACCATTGGCAGATATAGGCAAAGAATGATCAGCCTGCCTGAGTTTGGAAGCATGAGACAGGGTCTTTGCTGGGATACTGCTGTTCTTTGTAGCTGCATATCCAAAATTGGTTTGCCTCAGTTGGATGTAGAATATTTTTCCCCATTATCCAACCTGCTTTTTTTGCTGGACCATTGTGATATTCTCTTATTATGGGTACATGGGAAAAATTTTTTGCTTTGAGTGCTTAGGATGTTTGCTTATGGATTATTAAGTTGAAGGGGGAAATAGGACAAAGAATATTTACCTCACTTTCCATGAATAGAGGAATGTTGCATGACACCTCCAAAGAGCTGGCCCATTACCCAGTGAAGAAGGAAGGTTGGGCTTTGCTTCAGGGACAGAGATTTGTGCTGTCTAATAAAATAAATAAATAAAATAACAAAAATGAAAAGCTTTCCCTAACTTGAAATCATAAAAGCTTTGTTTTCCTCCTCTAATTTCTTAAACTCAGGGTTGTACATATGGCCTGTGATGTCCTTTCTTTCCATCCTTGTTTTTCCTGTGTGTGTGTGTGTGTGTGTGTGTGTGTGTGTGTGTGTGTGTATAAAATGTGGTACCAACTAAGGCTCATTATTTTATGTTGTTGTTTTGTTGTTTTCATGACAAAAAGATTGCAGAGCTCTTTTGCTTGGGTAACATTGTTGAGGTTTCAAGAAGTGATGGAAAGGTTGCTAGGCAGTGCTGAGAAAGTGCCCACACTCCCACCTTAGTAGGAGCAAGCAGGCTGTCACAGAGACAAGTTGATGTGAGCCATACCAGACCTGCTGTAGTTGCTCCTTGGTACTTTGACTTAAAATTAGACTATCTTGAGGCCTTTCTGTGTTAGAGCATAAATCAAAACAGCTGTGGGGAACATGTCTGTGGCTCCTGCTCCCAGGTGTCTCTCAGAATAAACCTCACAGGCCTAGGCCTCTTTCAACAACAAGCTGAAAGTAAAACCCAACTGTTTATAGAGCAGGATTCCCCACTGCAAAGCAGGATCTGCTGAGATGACGCTTTCCTGTTCCTGGAAGGTGTGGTGAGGAGAAATGTTAGAAAGGTGGTGGTGTTGTTCTGTGTGCCTGCAAGGGATGAGGACATCTAAACAGTACCAATAAGGGAAAAGGTAAGATCCCTTGATTTGTACCCTATCAAATAGTCAAGGGAGTGAAGGCTGACAACCTTAGGCCCACCCCTATTCCAAAGGAATATGGCTATTGCTTTCTGCTTTCCCTTTCCCTGCACCTGTTACTTTTCTTGGTGTCTCCCATGTGTAACTCAAGAAGACCTCTACATAGGGACATATACCAGACTCAAAGTTGTGGAGGGGGACTTGGAAGTGTCCAGACTGTGGCAGCACTCTCTCCTCAAGTGAAGGAACCCTCTCCAACCAGGATAACCTTGGTGAGAAGCCCAGACAGCTTCCACCTCCACCAGGAATATGGAAAGTAGGGATTCTGTCTGTGCAAAGTGATTGATCTAATTTGGCTATCCATGTGATAATTAGGGTAGAGGGGTAAGTCACAACTCCAAAACCAAGAGACTTTGGAGTCCCAGGAACCAAGAATCATCCTGAGAAGGAAGAATGGGAGGGATGGCTCTCCCCTGGCCCTTCCCCCTGTAGATTGCTTCATTGCCCCATGCTGGGCTCTTGAGCTAGCACTGCTTAATGTAAGCACCTAGAAGTAGGCTGTCTTGGGTAGGGAAGGTTTACTCATCTTTTCTCTTTCCTGAGCTGTTGAGGCACACAGGCAAAACTTGAGCTAGTCCTGAAATTTTCCAGCATGGAAGGAAGAGATACCAAGCCTGCTTTTGAATTTGAAATGGGGATAGCCTGAAATTCCAATGGAGCCTGTGAGTGAGCTAGCAGAGCAAGTATCTAAGTAGGAAATCTTTGATGTGTGTTGGCAACTGTTTGCCAAGAACTCTCCTAGTTACAGCACGGGTGCTGGAAAAAAAATGACCCCTGCATACACACACACACACACACACACACACACACACACACACACACACACATTGCTTAGGCTCCCCATGTCCCTGGTGTACTATGTTGTTGGGTGTGTGTGTGAAAGAAAATGCCAAGAGTCCTTAGCTGAGGGCTGTGGGTCAAGGTCTTCCTGCTGGAATAATTTTATTCATTTTCTTTTATTTATTTATTTATTTATTTATTTATTTATTTATTTATTTATTTATTTTGTCTTTTTGACCTCGGGTTTATCTGGGTAGCTGTGGATCCTATCCTGGCTCTAGCTAAGAAGACTAGGCTGGCCATGAACTTGCAGAGATCTGCCTGCCTTTGCCTCCTTAGTGCTGGGATTAAAGCCTGTGCCACCAATGTCCAGCAGAGCTCCTGAAGTCTTAAACATTCCTGAGCCCCAGGCTTGCATTCCCAGTACAGTAACTATACTTGAAGTTACAGGAGACTTCTGTTTTTTCCAGTCCTGAACCTCCAGCACAAAGGTTACCCACCTGGGAATCTTAAGTGAGTTTTCAGCAGCTTCAGGTGGTAAACAAGCTCTTACCATTGGCAGATATAGGCAAAGAATGATCAGCCTGCCTGAGTTTGGAAGCATGAGACAGGGTCTTTGCTGGGATACTGCTGTTCTTTGTAGCTGCATATCCAAAATTGGTTTGCCTCAGTTGGATGTAGAATATTTTTCCCCATTATCCAACCTGCTTTTTTTGCTGGACCATTGTGATATTCTCTTATTATGGGTACATGGGAAAAATTTTTTGCTTTGAGTGCTTAGGATGTTTGCTTATGGATTATTAAGTTGAAGGGGGAAATAGGACAAAGAATATTTACCTCACTTTCCATGAATAGAGGAATGTTGCATGACACCTCCAAAGAGCTGGCCCATTACCCAGTGAAGAAGGAAGGTTGGGCTTTGCTTCAGGGACAGAGATTTGTGCTGTCTAATAAAATAAATAAATAAAATAACAAAAATGAAAAGCTTTCCCTAACTTGAAATCATAAAAGCTTTGTTTTCCTCCTCTAATTTCTTAAACTCAGGGTTGTACATATGGCCTGTGATGTCCTTTCTTTCCATCCTTGTTTTTCCTGTGTGTGTGTGTGTGTGTGTGTGTGTGTGTGTGTATAAAATGTGGTACCAACTAAGGCTCATTATTTTATGTTGTTGTTTTGTTGTTTTCATGACAAAAAGATTGCAGAGCTCTTTTGCTTGGGTAACATTGTTGAGGTTTCAAGAAGTGATGGAAAGGTTGCTAGGCAGTGCTGAGAAAGTGCCCACACTCCCACCTTAGTAGGAGCAAGCAGGCTGTCACAGAGACAAGTTGATGTGAGCCATACCAGACCTGCTGTAGTTGCTCCTTGGTACTTTGACTTAAAATTAGACTATCTTGAGGCCTTTCTGTGTTAGAGCATAAATCAAAACAGCTGTGGGGAACATGTCTGTGGCTCCTGCTCCCAGGTGTCTCTCAGAATAAACCTCACAGGCCTAGGCCTCTTTCAACAACAAGCTGAAAGTAAAACCCAACTGTTTATAGAGCAGGATTCCCCACTGCAAAGCAGGATCTGCTGAGATGACGCTTTCCTGTTCCTGGAAGGTGTGGTGAGGAGAAATGTTAGAAAGGTGGTGGTGTTGTTCTGTGTGCCTGCAAGGGATGAGGACATCTAAACAGTACCAATAAGGGAAAAGGTAAGATCCCTTGATTTGTACCCTATCAAATAGTCAAGGGAGTGAAGGCTGACAACCTTAGGCCCACCCCTATTCCAAAGGAATATGGCTATTGCTTTCTGCTTTCCCTTTCCCTGCACCTGTTACTTTTCTTGGTGTCTCCCATGTGTAATTCAAGAAGACCTCTACATAGGGACATATACCAGACTCAAAGTTGTGGAGGGGGACTTGGAAGTGTCCAGACTGTGGCAGCACTCTCTCCTCAAGTGAAGGAACCCTCTCCAACCAGGATAACCTTGGTGAGAAGCCCAGACAGCTTCCACCTCCACCAGGAATATGGAAAGTAGGGATTCTGTCTGTGCAAAGTGATTGATCTAATTTGGCTATCCATGTGATAATTAGGGTAGAGGGGTAAGTCACAACTCCAAAACCAAGAGACTTTGGAGTCCCAGGAACCAAGAATCATCCTGAGAAGGAAGAATGGGAGGGATGGCTCTCCCCTGGCCCTTCCCCCTGTAGATTGCTTCATTGCCCCATGCTGGGCTCTTGAGCTAGCACTGCTTAATGTAAGCACCTAGAAGTAGGCTGTCTTGGGTAGGGAAGGTTTACTCATCTTTTCTCTTTCCTGAGCTGTTGAGGCACACAGGCAAAACTTGAGCTAGTCCTGAAATTTTCCAGCATGGAAGGAAGAGATACCAAGCCTGCTTTTGAATTTGAAATGGGGATAGCCTGAAATTCCAATGGAGCCTGTGAGTGAGCTAGCAGAGCAAGTATCTAAGTAGGAAATCTTTGATGTGTGTTGGCAACTGTTTGCCAAGAACTCTCCTAGTTACAGCACGGGTGCTGGAAAAAAATGACCCCTGCATACACACACACACACACACACACACACACACACACACACACACCATTGCTTAGGCTCCCCATGTCCCTGGTGTACTATGTTGTTGGGTGTGTGTGTGAAAGAAAATGCCAAGAGTCCTTAGCTGAGGGCTGTGGGTCAAGGTCTTCCTGCTGGAATAATTTTATTCATTTTCTTTTATTTATTTATTTATTTATTTATTTATTTATTTATTTATTTATTTATTTTGTCTTTTTGACCTCGGGTTTATCTGGGTAGCTGTGGATCCTATCCTGGCTCTAGCTAAGAAGACTAGGCTGGCCATGAACTTGCAGAGATCTGCCTGCCTTTGCCTCCTTAGTGCTGGGATTAAAGCCTGTGCCACCAATGTCCAGCAGAGCTCCTGAAGTCTTAAACATTCCTGAGCCCCAGGCTTGCATTCCCAGTACAGTAACTATACTTGAAGTTACAGGAGACTTCTGTTTTTTCCAGTCCTGAACCTCCAGCACAAAGGTTACCCACCTGGGAATCTTAAGTGAGTTTTCAGCAGCTTCAGGTGGTAAACAAGCTCTTACCATTGGCAGATATAGGCAAAGAATGATCAGCCTGCCTGAGTTTGGAAGCATGAGACAGGGTCTTTGCTGGGATACTGCTGTTCTTTGTAGCTGCATATCCAAAATTGGTTTGCCTCAGTTGGATGTAGAATATTTTTCCCCATTATCCAACCTGCTTTTTTTGCTGGACCATTGTGATATTCTCTTATTATGGGTACATGGGAAAAATTTTTTGCTTTGAGTGCTTAGGATGTTTGCTTATGGATTATTAAGTTGAAGGGGGAAATAGGACAAAGAATATTTACCTCACTTTCCATGAATAGAGGAATGTTGCATGACACCTCCAAAGAGCTGGCCCATTACCCAGTGAAGAAGGAAGGTTGGGCTTTGCTTCAGGGACAGAGATTTGTGCTGTCTAATAAAATAAATAAATAAAATAACAAAAATGAAAAGCTTTCCCTAACTTGAAATCATAAAAGCTTTGTTTTCCTCCTCTAATTTCTTAAACTCAGGGTTGTACATATGGCCTGTGATGTCCTTTCTTTCCATCCTTGTTTTTCGTGTGTGTGTGTGTGTGTGTGTGTGTGTGTGTGTGTGTGTGTGTGTGTGTGTGTGTGTATAAAATGTGGTACCAACTAAGGCTCATTATTTTATGTTGTTGTTTTGTTGTTTTCATGACAAAAAGATTGCAGAGCTCTTTTGCTTGGGTAACATTGTTGAGGTTTCAAGAAGTGATGGAAAGGTTGCTAGGCAGTGCTGAGAAAGTGCCCACACTCCCACCTTAGTAGGAGCAAGCAGGCTGTCACAGAGACAAGTTGATGTGAGCCATACCAGACCTGCTGTAGTTGCTCCTTGGTACTTTGACTTAAAATTAGACTATCTTGAGGCCTTTCTGTGTTAGAGCATAAATCAAAACAGCTGTGGGGAACATGTCTGTGGCTCCTGCTCCCAGGTGTCTCTCAGAATAAACCTCACAGGCCTAGGCCTCTTTCAACAACAAGCTGAAAGTAAAACCCAACTGTTTATAGAGCAGGATTCCCCACTGCAAAGCAGGATCTGCTGAGATGACGCTTTCCTGTTCCTGGAAGGTGTGGTGAGGAGAAATGTTAGAAAGGTGGTGGTGTTGTTCTGTGTGCCTGCAAGGGATGAGGACATCTAAACAGTACCAATAAGGGAAAAGGTAAGATCCCTTGATTTGTACCCTATCAAATAGTCAAGGGAGTGAAGGCTGACAACCTTAGGCCCACCCCCTATTCCAAAGGAATATGGCTATTGCTTTCTGCTTTCCCTTTCCCTGCACCTGTTACTTTTCTTGGTGTCTCCCATGTGTAACTCAAGAAGACCTCTACATAGGGACATATACCAGACTCAAAGTTGTGGAGGGGGACTTGGAAGTGTCCAGACTGTGGCAGCACTCTCTCCTCAAGTGAAGGAACCCTCTCCAACCAGGATAACCTTGGTGAGAAGCCCAGACAGCTTCCACCTCCACCAGGAATATGGAAAGTAGGGATTCTGTCTGTGCAAAGTGATTGATCTAATTTGGCTATCCATGTGATAATTAGGGTAGAGGGGTAAGTCACAACTCCAAAACCAAGAGACTTTGGAGTCCCAGGAACCAAGAATCATCCTGAGAAGGAAGAATGGGAGGGATGGCTCTCCCCTGGCCCTTCCCCCTGTAGATTGCTTCATTGCCCCATGCTGGGCTCTTGAGCTAGCACTGCTTAATGTAAGCACCTAGAAGTAGGCTGTCTTGGGTAGGGAAGGTTTACTCATCTTTTCTCTTTCCTGAGCTGTTGAGGCACACAGGCAAAACTTGAGCTAGTCCTGAAATTTTCCAGCATGGAAGGAAGAGATACCAAGCCTGCTTTTGAATTTGAAATGGGGATAGCCTGAAATTCCAATGGAGCCTGTGAGTGAGCTAGCAGAGCAAGTATCTAAGTAGGAAATCTTTGATGTGTGTTGGCAACTGTTTGCCAAGAACTCTCCTAGTTACAGCACGGGTGCTGGAAAAAAATGACCCCTGCATACACACACACACACACACACACACACACACACACACACACACACACACTTGCTTAGGCTCCCCATGTCCCTGGTGTACTATGTTGTTGGGTGTGTGTGTGAAAGAAAATGCCAAGAGTCCTTAGCTGAGGGCTGTGGGTCAAGGTCTTCCTGCTGGAATAATTTTATTCATTTTCTTTTATTTATTTATTTATTTATTTATTTATTTATTTATTTTGTCTTTTTGACCTCGGGTTTATCTGGGTAGCTGTGGATCCTATCCTGGCTCTAGCTAAGAAGACTAGGCTGGCCATGAACTTGCAGAGATCTGCCTGCCTTTGCCTCCTTAGTGCTGGGATTAAAGCCTGTGCCACCAATGTCCAGCAGAGCTCCTGAAGTCTTAAACATTCCTGAGCCCCAGGCTTGCATTCCCAGTACAGTAACTATACTTGAAGTTACAGGAGACTTCTGTTTTTTCCAGTCCTGAACCTCCAGCACAAAGGTTACCCACCTGGGAATCTTAAGTGAGTTTTCAGCAGCTTCAGGTGGTAAACAAGCTCTTACCATTGGCAGATATAGGCAAAGAATGATCAGCCTGCCTGAGTTTGGAAGCATGAGACAGGGTCTTTGCTGGGATACTGCTGTTCTTTGTAGCTGCATATCCAAAATTGGTTTGCCTCAGTTGGATGTAGAATATTTTTCCCCATTATCCAACCTGCTTTTTTTGCTGGACCATTGTGATATTCTCTTATTATGGGTACATGGGAAAAATTTTTTGCTTTGAGTGCTTAGGATGTTTGCTTATGGATTATTAAGTTGAAGGGGGAAATAGGACAAAGAATATTTACCTCACTTTCCATGAATAGAGGAATGTTGCATGACACCTCCAAAGAGCTGGCCCATTACCCAGTGAAGAAGGAAGGTTGGGCTTTGCTTCAGGGACAGAGATTTGTGCTGTCTAATAAAATAAATAAATAAAATAACAAAAATGAAAAGCTTTCCCTAACTTGAAATCATAAAAGCTTTGTTTTCCTCCTCTAATTTCTTAAACTCAGGGTTGTACATATGGCCTGTGATGTCCTTTCTTTCCATCCTTGTTTTTCGTGTATGTGTGTGTGTGTGTGTGTGTGTGTGTGTGTGTGTAAAATGTGGTACCAACTAAGGCTCATTATTTTATGTTGTTGTTTTGTTGTTTTCATGACAAAAAGATTGCAGAGCTCTTTTGCTTGGGTAACATTGTTGAGGTTTCAAGAAGTGATGGAAAGGTTGCTAGGCAGTGCTGAGAAAGTGCCCACACTCCCACCTTAGTAGGAGCAAGCAGGCTGTCACAGAGACAAGTTGATGTGAGCCATACCAGACCTGCTGTAGTTGCTCCTTGGTACTTTGACTTAAAATTAGACTATCTTGAGGCCTTTCTGTGTTAGAGCATAAATCAAAACAGCTGTGGGGAACATGTCTGTGGCTCCTGCTCCCAGGTGTCTCTCAGAATAAACCTCACAGGCCTAGGCCTCTTTCAACAACAAGCTGAAAGTAAAACCCAACTGTTTATAGAGCAGGATTCCCCACTGCAAAGCAGGATCTGCTGAGATGACGCTTTCCTGTTCCTGGAAGGTGTGGTGAGGAGAAATGTTAGAAAGGTGGTGGTGTTGTTCTGTGTGCCTGCAAGGGATGAGGACATCTAAACAGTACCAATAAGGGAAAAGGTAAGATCCCTTGATTTGTACCCTATCAAATAGTCAAGGGAGTGAAGGCTGACAACCTTAGGCCCACCCCTATTCCAAAGGAATATGGCTATTGCTTTCTGCTTTCCCTTTCCCTGCACCTGTTACTTTTCTTGGTGTCTCCCATGTGTAACTCAAGAAGACCTCTACATAGGGACATATACCAGACTCAAAGTTGTGGAGGGGGACTTGGAAGTGTCCAGACTGTGGCAGCACTCTCTCCTCAAGTGAAGGAACCCTCTCCAACCAGGATAACCTTGGTGAGAAGCCCAGACAGCTTCCACCTCCACCAGGAATATGGAAAGTAGGGATTCTGTCTGTGCAAAGTGATTGATCTAATTTGGCTATCCATGTGATAATTAGGGTAGAGGGGTAAGTCACAACTCCAAAACCAAGAGACTTTGGAGTCCCAGGAACCAAGAATCATCCTGAGAAGGAAGAATGGGAGGGATGGCTCTCCCCTGGCCCTTCCCCCTGTAGATTGCTTCATTGCCCCATGCTGGGCTCTTGAGCTAGCACTGCTTAATGTAAGCACCTAGAAGTAGGCTGTCTTGGGTAGGGAAGGTTTACTCATCTTTTCTCTTTCCTGAGCTGTTGAGGCACACAGGCAAAACTTGAGCTAGTCCTGAAATTTTCCAGCATGGAAGGAAGAGATACCAAGCCTGCTTTTGAATTTGAAATGGGGATAGCCTGAAATTCCAATGGAGCCTGTGAGTGAGCTAGCAGAGCAAGTATCTAAGTAGGAAATCTTTGATGTGTGTTGGCAACTGTTTGCCAAGAACTCTCCTAGTTACAGCACGGGTGCTGGAAAAAAAATGACCCCTGCATACACACACACACACACACACACACACACACACACACACACACACACACACATTGCTTAGGCTCCCCATGTCCCTGGTGTACTATGTTGTTGGGTGTGTGTGTGAAAGAAAATGCCAAGAGTCCTTAGCTGAGGGCTGTGGGTCAAGGTCTTCCTGCTGGAATAATTTTATTCATTTTCTTTTATTTATTTATTTATTTATTTATTTATTTATTTATTTATTTTGTCTTTTTGACCTCGGGTTTATCTGGGTAGCTGTGGATCCTATCCTGGCTCTAGCTAAGAAGACTAGGCTGGCCATGAACTTGCAGAGATCTGCCTGCCTTTGCCTCCTTAGTGCTGGGATTAAAGCCTGTGCCACCAATGTCCAGCAGAGCTCCTGAAGTCTTAAACATTCCTGAGCCCCAGGCTTGCATTCCCAGTACAGTAACTATACTTGAAGTTACAGGAGACTTCTGTTTTTTCCAGTCCTGAACCTCCAGCACAAAGGTTACCCACCTGGGAATCTTAAGTGAGTTTTCAGCAGCTTCAGGTGGTAAACAAGCTCTTACCATTGGCAGATATAGGCAAAGAATGATCAGCCTGCCTGAGTTTGGAAGCATGAGACAGGGTCTTTGCTGGGATACTGCTGTTCTTTGTAGCTGCATATCCAAAATTGGTTTGCCTCAGTTGGATGTAGAATATTTTTCCCCATTATCCAACCTGCTTTTTTTGCTGGACCATTGTGATATTCTCTTATTATGGGTACATGGGAAAAATTTTTTGCTTTGAGTGCTTAGGATGTTTGCTTATGGATTATTAAGTTGAAGGGGGAAATAGGACAAAGAATATTTACCTCACTTTCCATGAATAGAGGAATGTTGCATGACACCTCCAAAGAGCTGGCCCATTACCCAGTGAAGAAGGAAGGTTGGGCTTTGCTTCAGGGACAGAGATTTGTGCTGTCTAATAAAATAAATAAATAAAATAACAAAAATGAAAAGCTTTCCCTAACTTGAAATCATAAAAGCTTTGTTTTCCTCCTCTAATTTCTTAAACTCAGGGTTGTACATATGGCCTGTGATGTCCTTTCTTTCCATCCTTGTTTTTCCTGTGTGTGTGTGTGTGTGTGTGTGTGTGTGTGTATAAAATGTGGTACCAACTAAGGCTCATTATTTTATGTTGTTGTTTTGTTGTTTTCATGACAAAAAGATTGCAGAGCTCTTTTGCTTGGGTAACATTGTTGAGGTTTCAAGAAGTGATGGAAAGGTTGCTAGGCAGTGCTGAGAAAGTGCCCACACTCCCACCTTAGTAGGAGCAAGCAGGCTGTCACAGAGACAAGTTGATGTGAGCCATACCAGACCTGCTGTAGTTGCTCCTTGGTACTTTGACTTAAAATTAGACTATCTTGAGGCCTTTCTGTGTTAGAGCATAAATCAAAACAGCTGTGGGGAACATGTCTGTGGCTCCTGCTCCCAGGTGTCTCTCAGAATAAACCTCACAGGCCTAGGCCTCTTTCAACAACAAGCTGAAAGTAAAACCCAACTGTTTATAGAGCAGGATTCCCCACTGCAAAGCAGGATCTGCTGAGATGACGCTTTCCTGTTCCTGGAAGGTGTGGTGAGGAGAAATGTTAGAAAGGTGGTGGTGTTGTTCTGTGTGCCTGCAAGGGATGAGGACATCTAAACAGTACCAATAAGGGAAAAGGTAAGATCCCTTGATTTGTACCCTATCAAATAGTCAAGGGAGTGAAGGCTGACAACCTTAGGCCCACCCCTATTCCAAAGGAATATGGCTATTGCTTTCTGCTTTCCCTTTCCCTGCACCTGTTACTTTTCTTGGTGTCTCCCATGTGTAATTCAAGAAGACCTCTACATAGGGACATATACCAGACTCAAAGTTGTGGAGGGGGACTTGGAAGTGTCCAGACTGTGGCAGCACTCTCTCCTCAAGTGAAGGAACCCTCTCCAACCAGGATAACCTTGGTGAGAAGCCCAGACAGCTTCCACCTCCACCAGGAATATGGAAAGTAGGGATTCTGTCTGTGCAAAGTGATTGATCTAATTTGGCTATCCATGTGATAATTAGGGTAGAGGGGTAAGTCACAACTCCAAAACCAAGAGACTTTGGAGTCCCAGGAACCAAGAATCATCCTGAGAAGGAAGAATGGGAGGGATGGCTCTCCCCTGGCCCTTCCCCCTGTAGATTGCTTCATTGCCCCATGCTGGGCTCTTGAGCTAGCACTGCTTAATGTAAGCACCTAGAAGTAGGCTGTCTTGGGTAGGGAAGGTTTACTCATCTTTTCTCTTTCCTGAGCTGTTGAGGCACACAGGCAAAACTTGAGCTAGTCCTGAAATTTTCCAGCATGGAAGGAAGAGATACCAAGCCTGCTTTTGAATTTGAAATGGGGATAGCCTGAAATTCCAATGGAGCCTGTGAGTGAGCTAGCAGAGCAAGTATCTAAGTAGGAAATCTTTGATGTGTGTTGGCAACTGTTTGCCAAGAACTCTCCTAGTTACAGCACGGGTGCTGGAAAAAAAATGACCCCTGCATACACACACACACACACACACACACACACACACCATTGCTTAGGCTCCCCATGTCCCTGGTGTACTATGTTGTTGGGTGTGTGTGTGAAAGAAAATGCCAAGAGTCCTTAGCTGAGGGCTGTGGGTCAAGGTCTTCCTGCTGGAATAATTTTATTCATTTTCTTTTATTTATTTATTTATTTATTTATTTATTTATTTATTTATTTATTTTGTCTTTTTGACCTCGGGTTTATCTGGGTAGCTGTGGATCCTATCCTGGCTCTAGCTAAGAAGACTAGGCTGGCCATGAACTTGCAGAGATCTGCCTGCCTTTGCCTCCTTAGTGCTGGGATTAAAGCCTGTGCCACCAATGTCCAGCAGAGCTCCTGAAGTCTTAAACATTCCTGAGCCCCAGGCTTGCATTCCCAGTACAGTAACTATACTTGAAGTTACAGGAGACTTCTGTTTTTTCCAGTCCTGAACCTCCAGCACAAAGGTTACCCACCTGGGAATCTTAAGTGAGTTTTCAGCAGCTTCAGGTGGTAAACAAGCTCTTACCATTGGCAGATATAGGCAAAGAATGATCAGCCTGCCTGAGTTTGGAAGCATGAGACAGGGTCTTTGCTGGGATACTGCTGTTCTTTGTAGCTGCATATCCAAAATTGGTTTGCCTCAGTTGGATGTAGAATATTTTTCCCCATTATCCAACCTGCTTTTTTTGCTGGACCATTGTGATATTCTCTTATTATGGGTACATGGGAAAAATTTTTTGCTTTGAGTGCTTAGGATGTTTGCTTATGGATTATTAAGTTGAAGGGGGAAATAGGACAAAGAATATTTACCTCACTTTCCATGAATAGAGGAATGTTGCATGACACCTCCAAAGAGCTGGCCCATTACCCAGTGAAGAAGGAAGGTTGGGCTTTGCTTCAGGGACAGAGATTTGTGCTGTCTAATAAAATAAATAAATAAAATAACAAAAATGAAAAGCTTTCCCTAACTTGAAATCATAAAAGCTTTGTTTTCCTCCTCTAATTTCTTAAACTCAGGGTTGTACATATGGCCTGTGATGTCCTTTCTTTCCATCCTTGTTTTTCGTGTGTGTGTGTGTGTGTGTGTGTGTGTGTGTGTGTGTGTGTGATAAAATGTGGTACCAACTAAGGCTCATTATTTTATGTTGTTGTTTTGTTGTTTTCATGACAAAAAGATTGCAGAGCTCTTTTGCTTGGGTAACATTGTTGAGGTTTCAAGAAGTGATGGAAAGGTTGCTAGGCAGTGCTGAGAAAGTGCCCACACTCCCACCTTAGTAGGAGCAAGCAGGCTGTCACAGAGACAAGTTGATGTGAGCCATACCAGACCTGCTGTAGTTGCTCCTTGGTACTTTGACTTAAAATTAGACTATCTTGAGGCCTTTCTGTGTTAGAGCATAAATCAAAACAGCTGTGGGGAACATGTCTGTGGCTCCTGCTCCCAGGTGTCTCTCAGAATAAACCTCACAGGCCTAGGCCTCTTTCAACAACAAGCTGAAAGTAAAACCCAACTGTTTATAGAGCAGGATTCCCCACTGCAAAGCAGGATCTGCTGAGATGACGCTTTCCTGTTCCTGGAAGGTGTGGTGAGGAGAAATATTAGAAAGGTGGTGGTGTTGTTCTGTGTGCCTGCAAGGGATGAGGACATCTAAACAGTACCAATAAGGGAAAAGGTAAGATCCCTTGATTTGTACCCTATCAAATAGTCAAGGGAGTGAAGGCTGACAACCTTAGGCCCACCCCTATTCCAAAGGAATATGGCTATTGCTTTCTGCTTTCCCTTTCCCTGCACCTGTTACTTTTCTTGGTGTCTCCCATGTGTAATTCAAGAAGACCTCTACATAGGGACATATACCAGACTCAAAGTTGTGGAGGGGGACTTGGAAGTGTCCAGACTGTGGCAGCACTCTCTCCTCAAGTGAAGGAACCCTCTCCAACCAGGATAACCTTGGTGAGAAGCCCAGACAGCTTCCACCTCCACCAGGAATATGGAAAGTAGGGATTCTGTCTGTGCAAAGTGATTGATCTAATTTGGCTATCCATGTGATAATTAGGGTAGAGGGGTAAGTCACAACTCCAAAACCAAGAGACTTTGGAGTCCCAGGAACCAAGAATCATCCTGAGAAGGAAGAATGGGAGGGATGGCTCTCCCCTGGCCCTT
The DNA here is from genome assembly GCF_943737965.1 of Phodopus roborovskii. Classification (NCBI taxonomy): domain Eukaryota; kingdom Metazoa; phylum Chordata; class Mammalia; order Rodentia; family Cricetidae; genus Phodopus; species Phodopus roborovskii. The sequence continues at coordinate 101,770 of NW_026126928.1, read as the reverse complement.
CCCCCCTGTAGATTGCTTCATTGCCCCATGCTGGGCTCTTGAGCTAGCACTGCTTAATGTAAGCACCTAGAAGTAGGCTGTCTTGGGTAGGGAAGGTTTACTCATCTTTTCTCTTTCCTGAGCTGTTGAGGCACACAGGCAAAACTTGAGCTAGTCCTGAAATTTTCCAGCATGGAAGGAAGAGATACCAAGCCTGCTTTTGAATTTGAAATGGGGATAGCCTGAAATTCCAATGGAGCCTGTGAGTGAGCTAGCAGAGCAAGTATCTAAGTAGGAAATCTTTGATGTGTGTTGGCAACTGTTTGCCAAGAACTCTCCTAGTTACAGCACTGGTGCTGGAAAAAAATGACCCCTGCATACACTCAAACACAGATACACACACACACACACACACACACCATTGCTTAGGATCCCCATGTCCCTGGTGTACTGGGTTGTTGGGTGAGTGTGTGAAAGAAAATGCCAAGAATACTTAGCTTAGGGATGTGGGTCAGGATCTTCCTGCTGGAATACTTTTATTCATTTTTATTTATTTATTTATTTTGTCTTTTTGACATCGGGTTTATCGGGGTAGCTGTGGATCCTATCCTGGCTCTTGCTAAGTAGAACAGGCTGGCCATGATTCATTATCTGTGGCTAAAAGTTGGAATTTTGTTACTTATTTTTGAGTGCATGATTCCTGAGAAGAATAGTAGCAGAACAATACTCAGGAATCAGTTGGTGTTCTGCCTTAGGGACTGTGTGACCATTTTTGTCTTGAAGTTTGTTTGTTTGATTTTTTTTTGTTTTTTGTTTGTTTTTTGTATTAACTGTCTCCATATTTACATTTCCTCCACTGTCTCTCCTTTACTTCTTTCTTCCTTTCATTTCTTTTTGAAACTGGTTCTGTGTTTGTACTTTGAAACTCATTTTTAGGCCAGGCAAAAGTGAAAGTCAGAAATCAACATGACTCTCTGCCTCTGCCTCAGAAACACTGAGCACCAATCTCCACTGGAATACTCAGATATGCATGTGCCATGCTTTCCAGTTAAACATTGTTCAAGGAGGGAAAGCCTGCATTACTGATAGGAATTCAGTTAATTTCAGGTTTATGAGAAAAATAAACTTTGTTTTGTTTACTTTATATTTTCACTTTTTTTTCTTTTTATATTAAGTCAGGTCTGTGCTCCACTACATGGTGCAGGTCTTCTTTCTGAGAACAGATATGAAAGCATTGAGCTACTTCAAATTAGTTTACCTCTATACAGAAGAGACAGGGCAAGCCATGCATGAAAGTCAAGCCCTGTCAAAGAGTAAAGGGGACCTTTCTTGCTGCAGGGCTTAACAAAGCTTGGCCCTAATGCTCTTGTACTTGTAATCATGGATACATTGTGAATTTTAAAATCATTGAAATCCTGTTAGTCCTCTTGTCACTCTCTAGATTTTCACTGAACTATTGTCATTTGTTTGTTTTGGGCTTTATCATTTAGTGTGTGTGTGTGTGTGTGTGTGTGTGTGTGTGTGTGTGTGTGTGTGTGCATCATCTCATCTGCCTCCCTGACACAGGGCATACTCAGTTTAAGAATTAAAATATTCAGATTTATAGTTAGATTTAGTGCAAAAAGATAGTTTTTAATTTTCCAAGACACGATTTTTCTGTGTAGCTTTTTCTGTCCCAGCACTGAGTCTGTAGACCATGCTGGCCATGAACTCATATGTCCTCCTACACAAGAGTGGTTACATTACAGGCATGTGGGGATATTTCCTGCTCCACACTCGGTTTTCTTCCTTCTTCGTTTCACATTGCTTTCTTTCTTCTACGACTTCAACTTCTTCCTTTCCGTCTTCTTCTCCCTCTTCGACTTCTTTTTGTTCTTTATCTTTCTTTTCATCTTCTTCTTCTCCTTCTATATTCTATTGCACTTTCATGATGAGGCTTCTCTCTGCAGCTTTTACTGACCTGAGGCTCCGTTGAACTCAAACTCACACAGCTTCCTGAATGCTGTGGATATAAACTCTCATGGCCACTGCCCAGTCATTTCGCCTTTCAAGTCATTCCATATTGCAATTTAAAATTTTAATTACTTACCCCTTTGTCTTTATGTCTGCCCACTCCTGGAAATCCAGATCCACTGACCTCCCTACACAATCAAAAATAACTAGAGTTAAAATAATTAAACTGGCCTTCATACACGGAAAAGTCAAAAATAAATGAAGAAGATCAAAGGGAATTGGCCTGGGGATCAGATGAAACTTCATGAATTGCTGGAAAGCTGAACTCGTCTAGTAGTGTATGCTTACACAGAACAAACAAGTTGTGGTACTTGTTTGAACTTGGGTTACCATGTGAAGAAACACAGATTCTGATTCCAAAGTGAGTCTTTCTTTGTCCAACTTTCTTTATTTCATAAGTAAAATCAGAGAACTGGTTGGCATGGAGATTGTATTACCGATCCCACAGGCACACAGGCTTTGTATGCATTCTGTCTACACACCCCATCCCATTGTCTGCTGCTGTATCATACAAGTGACCAATCATCTACCAATTTACACACACACACACACACACACAAACACACACTCACTCACACACTCACTCACACTCACTTACACACACACGCACACCCAAATATTAAATAGAGCTCAGGAGCATAGACTATCTATAAATTCCAGAGGTCACTTGGTGGCACGTAGTGCCCTCTTCTGGTGAAAGGGCATACCTGTAGACAGAATACTTGTGCATAAAATCAATACAGGAGCATTTAATTTTTAAATTATTATTTCTATTATCAAAAATATCATTATTCTGATTAGTTTTGAGACAAACATTTCCTCTTTCCTTTGGAGACTGTCCGAGAACATTCTCAGTAATAAAGCAAGGTTGGAATTGAAACAGATCAATTTTTGTTTGCCTCCCTACTGCTCATGGGATTGAAGGCCAATGTCAACAACAGAACATAGCTTGTTCTCCTTTTTTCCCTTTTCCTTTGACTGTAAAATCCCATTTCTTTTCTCTTATTTTCTTTTTCATTCCCCTCACTCTCCACAGGAATCTAAACCTGGGTGGTGTTTCCTTTTCATGGAAGACTGTGCTTTCTCAATATGAGAGCCTCCTTACAATTTTTCAGGTGAGAATTGGTCTTACGTTGTCACTAAGAAATACAAAGAAAAAAAAGGACCTTGAAAAGTACATCATATGATTGCGTCCATCTTGTTGAGTTAACTAAGGCAAAGACCTGGAAATGAAAACCAAAGTAGGCAGGGCAACTGGCATGTGGCCTATCATTGCTGGAATTTCTCAAACAGGTGTGCTGGCCTTGTGAATTTTAGGATTATACTGCCTTGCTCCCTCTTACTCTCCATGGCTCCTTTACCTCCTTCCAACATGTGCCACAAGATATCCGTGAGAGTTTATCTTCCAGAAAGTGTGTTGTCTGTCAGGAAGACAAACATTCTTGAATGATAGATATCCAAGTAACATCATCTCAGTGGGTAAGGTGTTATATCTGAGGAATGTGAGTGAAACATTTTAGTATATATTGTACTTGTTTTTAGGGGACCTGGGTTGTTGTTTTTCATCAACATCCTCATCATACTTGTGGCTCCTGCTGCCTTCCTTTTACAAATTAATGCCTCTCCTCTCCTCTTCTTAGGGTAAATCAATGGAAAGTCTAACTTGGATATGGTTTGCTTTGGAAGTGTGGGATTATATTCCTCTTTGCTGAACCTGGGCCATTCATGGAGGACTGAGAGATGCTGTATTCACTGGAATGTCTACCAAGTATTAATAAGGGCTTTTCATGAGCATACAGCTGGAGCCCACTTTGCCTAAACTCAATACTCTATATACACTCCCCTTGGTCAGCACAGTGCCATTGCTAGCTGAGTGTGGTTGGATATAAAGATATGAATCCCTTATAGTCAGTGATTTCTGCTCCCTTGTCTTTTTATTTTATTTTATTTCATTTCATTTTATTGTTTATTTTGATTGTTTGGCCAAATGGATTCTATGCATCTTTGCAGACTGCCTGGAACCCACCCTTGAGACCAGAATAATTTCAAGCACACAGAAAATAGCTTGGCTTTGCCGTCCAAGGGCTGGGATTAATGATGTGTGACACAACCCCGCAGTTTTTATTTTATTTTGGGTTTTGGGGAAGGGGGTATGGTAGCAATGCTTTATCACTTCTTTCTTTATATCCTTCAGGTTTGATTTCATACAAAGTGTTCTGACCACAGTTTCCCTTCTTCCCACAACTCCTTCCCCTCAGCCAAATCCACCTCGGGTTATGGTTAGGCTTCTTGTTCTCTCTCCTTCACACATTGCTCTGTTAGTGCATCGGCTGTAATTACTTTTGTCCATGGATCCTGTAATTATCCGTTTTTAGATTATTCATGTTGTTTAGCCATGCCCATGATTAAAATCTGAGTACCACCTGCTAGTGCAGAAGAACTTTTATAAGGATTTCAACTTATAGGCAGAGTATGTCAAGAAAGGGCAAGCTCTCTTACACTGGAGTTTACAATTGCTGATACATAACCAAAGCCTCAAGCAGGATCAAGCCTACTTTCAAATAAGGGAGCCAATTATTCTGTTGAACTGATAGTGATATTAGTAGAGGAAAGTAGAGAAAGATGGAGTGATAAAGTTAGGGACAGGGCTTCATTTGCAGCAGAACTCAAATATACGAAACTTAAAAAAAAAAAAAAAAAACAAATAAGAAAGGCCCCCCCTGGGAGATGGCTTAGTAGAGGACAGACTTTCTATCATTTTATTTTTATTGCAACATTTCTCTGTATACCCACTTCTTTTCTAGTACTCAGACTGAAGTCCTGGTGAGCTGCCAAATCTCCACTTTTAGATTTTTGAGAACAGAGGCTTGATTCATCATCTGTGGCTAAAGTTGGAATTTTGTTACTTCTTTTTGAGTACATGAGACCTGAGAACAATAATAGCAGAACAATACTCAGGAATCAGTTGGTGTTTTGCCTTAGGGACTGTGTGACCTTTTATGTCTTGATGTTTGATTGTTTTTATTTTTTGTTTTTTTGTTTGTTTTTGTATTAACTGTCTCCATATTTACATTCCCTCCACTGTCTCTCCATTCCTTCCTACTTTCTTTCATTTCTTCTTGAAACTGGTTTTGTCTTTGTACCTTGAGAGCTGTCTTGAAAGTCATTGTGTAGGCCAGGCAGAAGTGAAAGTCAGAAATCAACCTGACTCTCTGCCTCTGCCTCTGCCTCAGAAACACTGTGCTCCAATCTCCACTGGAATACTCAGATATACATGTGCCATGCTTTCTAGTCAAACATTGGTTGAGGAGGGAAAGCCTCATTGCTGATAGGAATTCAGTTATTTTCAGTTTTATGAGGAAAAATAAACTTTGTTTTGTGTACTTTATGTTTTCACTTGATTTTTTAAGACAGGTCGTGTCCCTTTATCTGTGCTCCACTACATGGTGCAGGTCTTCCTTCTGAGAACAGATATGAAAGCATTGAGCTACTTCAAATTAGTTTACCTCTGTTAATGTTGTTGTTCTAACTATACAGCAGAGACAGGGCAAGGAATACATGAAAGTCCAGACCTGTCAAAGAACAAAGTGGACCTTTCTGTCTGCAAAGCTTGGCCCTAATTCTCTTGTACTTGTAATTATGCATACATTGTGAATTTTAAAATCATTGAAATCCTGTTAGTCCTATTGTCATTCTCTAGAATTTCACTGAACTATTGTCATTTGTTTGTTTTTGGCTTTATCATTTAGTGTGTGTGTGTGTGTGTGTGTGTGTGTGTGTGTGTGTGTGTGTTTGTGTGTGTGTGTGCATCTCATCTGCTTACCTGCCAACGGGCCTACTCAGTTTGAGCATGAATATGTTCAGATTTATAGATAGATGTAGTGGAAAAGATAGTTTTCAATTTTTCAAGACATGATTTTTCTGTGTTGCTTTGACTCTCCCAGGACTCAGTCTATAGACCAGGCTGGCCATGAACTCATATGTCCTCCTGCCACCAGAGTGGTTACATTATAGGCATGTGGGGTATTTCCTGCTCCATACTGGGTTTTCTTCTTTCTTCCTTGCTTTCTTTCTTCTACCACATCAACTTCTTCTTTTCCGTCTTTTTCTCCCTCTTGTACTTTTTTTTTTGTTCTTTATCTTTCTCGTCATCTTCTTCTCTTTTACTTCTTATTCTAATTTTCTTTTGTCTTTCATCATGAGGCTTCACTATGCAGCTTTTACTGACCTGAGGCTCCATTGAACTCAAACCCACACAGCTTCATGAGTGCTGTTGATAAAAGCTCTCATGGCCACTGCCCAGTAATTTCGCCTTTCAAGTCTTGCTATCTAGCAATTTAATTTTTCAATAACTTACCCATTTGTCTTTATGTCTGCGCACTCCTGGAAATCCAGATCCTCCGACCTCCCTACACAATCAAAAATAACTAGAGTTAAAATAACTAAACTGGCATTCATACAGGTGTAAATCAAAAATAAATGAAGAAGATCGAAGGGAACTTGGCCTGGGGATCAGATGAAACTTCGAGGATTGCTGGAAAGCTGAACTATTCTAGTAGCGTAAGCTTACACAGAACAAACAAGTAGTGGTGCTTGTTTGAACTTGGGTTAGTATGTGAAGAAACACAGATTCTGATACCAAAGTGAGTCTTTCTGTGTCCACCTTTCTTTATTTCATAAGTAACATCAGAGACCTGGTTGGCATTGAGCTTGTATTGCCAGTCCCACAAGCAAACAGGCTTTGTATGCATTCTCCTTTCACACCCCATCCCATTGTCTGCTGCTGTATCATACAAGTGCCCAGTCTTCTACCGATTTACACACACACACTGACACAGGCATGCACACACACACACACAAACACACACACACACATTCACAAACACACACACACACACACACACACACACACACATATTAAAGAATAAGGCCCAGGAGAATAGACTATCTATAAATTACAGAGGTCACTTGGTGGCATGTAGTGCCCTCTTCTGGTGATTGGGCATACCTGCAGACAGAATACTCCTGCATATAATCAATACAGAAGCATTTCATTTATACTTATTATTACTATTATCATCATTATTATTATTCTGATTATTTTTGAGACAAACATTTAGTCTTTTCCTAGGAGAATGTCCTTGAACACTCTCTGTAATAAAGCAGGCTTGGAATTCAAACAGATCAATTTATGTTTGCTTCCCTAGTGTTGATGGGATTGAAGGCCAATGTAAGGAACAGAACATAGTGTGTTCTCCTTTTTTTCCCTTTTCCTTTGTCTGTAAACTCACATTTCTTCTCTCTTAGTTTCTTTTTCTTTCCCTTCACTCTCCATAGGAATCTAAACCTGGGCGGTGTTTTCCTTTTCAAATAATACTGTGCTTTCTCAATATAAGAGCTTCCTACAATTCTTCAAGTGAATATTGATTTTACTTTGTCACTAGGAAACATAAAGAACAAAAAGGACCTTTTAATGTACATCATATGATTGTGTCCATCTTGGTATCTTGTTGAGGTAACTAAATCAAAGACGTGGAAATGTAAACCAAAGGAGCAGGGCAGCTGGCACGTAGCCCATCATTTTTGGATTCTCTCAAACATCTCTGCTGGCGTTATGAAATTTAGCATTGTACTTCCTTGTTCTCTCTTACTCTCCATGGCTCCTTTACCTCCTTCCACCACGTGCCACAACATATTTGTGAGAGTTGATCTTCTAGAAAGTGTGTTGTCTGTCAGGAAGACAAACATTCTTGAATGATAGATATCCAAGTTACATCATCTCAGTTGGTAAGGTATTGTCGCTGAGGAATATGAATGAACCATTTTAGTATATAATGTACTTGTTTTAGGGGACCAGAGTTGTTATTCATCAACGTCCTCATCATACTTGGGGGTCCTGCTGCCATCCTTTTACAAATTAATGCCTGTCCTCTCCTCTACTGAGGGTAAATCAATTGAAAGTGTAACTTGGATATGGCTTGCTTTGGAATTGTGGGATTATATTCCTCTTTGCTGAACCTTGGCAATTCAGGGAGGACTGAGAGATGCTGCATTCACTGGAAAGTCTACCAAGTATTGATAATGGCTTTTCATAAGCATACAGCTGGAGCCCACTTTGCCTAAACTCAATACCCTATATATCCTCACCTGGGTCAACACAGGGCCATTGCTAGCTGACTGCTGTTGTATATAAAGAAACGAATCACTTAGAGTCAGAGAGTTCTGCTCCCTTGTCTTTTTATTTCATTTCATTTTACTGTTGATTTTCATTATTTGGCAAAATGTATACTATGCATGTTTGCAGACTGTCCTGCAACTCACTTTTGAGACCAGATTGGATTCAAGCACACAGAAAAAACCTCAGCTCTACCTCCCAAGGGATGAGAATAATGATGTGTGACACAACCCCACAGTTTTTATTTTATTTTTGTTTTTGGGGAATGGGGTATGGTGGGAATGCTTTGTCAGTTCTTTCTTTAGATCCTTCAGGATTGATTTCATACAAAGTGTTCTGACCAAAGTTTCCCTTCTTCCCACAGCTCCTTCTCCTCAGAAAATTCCAACTGGTGTTAGGGTTATGCTTCTAATTCTCTCTCTCTCATTCATTGCTGTGTTAATGCAACAGCTGTAATTACTTTTCTCTATGGATCCTGGAATTATCAGTTTGTAGATTATGCATGTGGTTTAGCCATTGACATGATTAAAATCAGTGAAATATTAGTATCACCTGCCAGTGCAAAAGAACTTTTATGAGGATTTCAACTTATAGGCAGAGTATGTCAAGAAAGGGCAAGCTCTCTGTCACTGGGTTTATAGCCTTTACAATTGGTGATACATAACCAAAGCATTACACAGGATCAAGCCAACTTTCAAACAATGTAGCCAATCATTCTGTTGTACTGATAGTCATATTAATAGAGAAAATTAGAGAAAGATAGACTGATAAATTTAGGGACATGGCTTCATTTCCAGCAGAAGTCAAATATATGCAACTTAAAAAAAAACAAAAACAAAAAAAAATCCAGAAAGGTCCTGAGAGATGTCTTAGTAGTTGAAAGATTTTCTGTCTTTTTTTTTCAGCATTTCTCTGTATACCAATTTCTTTTCTAGAACTCAGACTGAAGTCCTGATGAGCTGACAAATCTCCACTTTCAGATTTATGAGAATAGAGGCTTGATTCACCATCTGTGGCTAAAAGTTGGAATTTTGTCATTTATTTTTGAGTACATGAGACCTGAGAACTATAGTAGCAGAACAATACTCAGGAATCAGTTGGTGTTCTGCCTTAGGGACTGTGTGAAATTGTTGTCTTGATGTTTGTTTGTTTTTGTTTTTGATTTTTAGTTTGTTTTTTTGTGTTAACTGTCTCTATATTCACATTTCTTCCACTGTCTCTCCCTTCCTTCCTTCTTCCTTTCATTTCTTTTTGAAACTGGTTTTGTCTTTGTACCTTGAGAGCTGTCTTGAAACTCATTTTGTGGGCCAGGCAGAAGTGAAAGTCAGAAATCAACCTGTCTCTCTGCCTCTGCTTCTGCCTCCACCTCAGAAACACTGTGTACCAATCTCCCCTGGAATACTCAGATATGCATGTGCCATGCTTTCCAGTTAAACATTGGTTGAAAAGGGAAAGCCTACATGGCTGATAGGAATTCAGTTATTTTCAGGTTTATGAGAAAAAATGAACTTTCTTTTGTTTACATTATATTTTCATTTTTTTTTTTTATTTTTTTAAGACACGTCGTGTCTCTTTATCTGTGCTCCACTACATGGTGCAGGTTTATGAGGAACTATAAACTTTCTTTTGTTTACTTTATATTTTCCCTTGTGGTTTTTTTTTTCTTTTTTTTAAAGACAGCTTGTGTCCCTTTATCTTTGCTCCACTTCATGGTGCAGGTCTTCTTTCTGAGAACAGATATGAAAGCATTGAGCTAACTCAAATTAGTTTACCTCTACTAATGTTGTTGTTCTCACTATACAGCAGAGATTGGCCAAGCCATACATGAAAATCCAGCCCTGTCAAAGAGCAAAGAGGACCTTTCTTGCTTTAGGGCCTAACAAAGCTTGGCTCTAATTCTCTTGTACTTGTAATTATGGATACATTGTGAATTTTAAAATCATTGAAATCCTGTTAGTCCTCTTGTCACTCTCTAGATTTTCACTGAACTATTTTCATTTGTTTATTTTTGGCTTTATCATTGAGTGTGTGTGTGTGTGTGTGTGTGTGTGTGCATACCATGTGCCTCCCTGCCAACGGGCCTACTCAGTTTGAGCATTAATATGTTCAGATTTGTAGTTAGATTTAGTGCATAAAGATAGTTTTCAATTTTTCAAGACATGATTTTTCTGTGTTGCTTTGATTCTCCCAGGACTCAGTCTGTAGACCAGGCTGGCCATGAACTCATAGATCCTCCTGCCACCAGAGTGGTTACATTACAGGCATGTGGGGATATTTCCTGCTCCATACTGGGTTTTCTTCTTTCTTCCTTGCTTTCTTTCTTCTACCACATCAACTTCTTATTTTCCTTCTTCTTCTACCCCTTCTACTTCTTTTTGTTCTTTATCTTTCTCGTCATCTTTTCTCTTTTACTTCTTCTTCTTCTAATTTTCTTTTGCTCTTTCATCATGAGGCTTCACTATGCAGCTTTTACTGACCTGAGGCTCCATTGAACTCAAACCCAAACAGCTTCCTGAATGCTGTTGATAAAATTCTCATGGCCACTGCCCAGTAATTTCGCCTTTCAAGTCTTGCTATCTAGCAATTTAATTTTTCAATTACTTACCCCTTTGACTTTATGTCTACGCACTCCTGGAAATCCAGATCCTCCGATCTCCCTACACAATCAAAAATACCTAGAGTTAAAATAATTAACCTGGCCTTCATACAGGTGTAAATCAAAAATAAATGAAGAAGATCGAAGGGAACTTGGCCTGGGGATCAGATGAAACTTCACGGATTGCTGGAAAGCTGAACTAGTCTAGAGGTGTATGCTTACACACAACAAACAAGTAGTGCTGCTTGTTTGAACTTGGGTTAGTATGTGAAGAAACACAGATTCTGATTCCAAAGTGAGTCTTTCTTTTCCACCTTTCTTTATTTCATAAGTAAAATCAGAGACCTGGTTGGCATGGAGCTTGTATTGCCAGTCCCACAAGCAAACAGGCTTTGTAGGCATTCTGCCTCCACACCCCATCCCGTTGTCTCCTGCTGTATCATACAAATGCCCAGTCTTCTACCAATTTACACACACACAGACAGATGCACGCACACACACACACACACACACACACACACACACACACAAACACACTCACACATTCACAAACACACACACATATTAAAGAATAGGGCCCAGGAGCATAGACTGTCTATAAATTGCAGAGGTCACTTGGTGGCATGTAGTGCCCTCTTCTGGTGAAATGGCAGACAGAATACTCATGCATAAAATCAATCCAGAAGCATTTCATTTCTACTTATTATTACTATTATCATCATTATTATTATTCTGATTATTTTAGAGACAAACATTTAGTCTTTTCGTAGGAGAATGTCCTTGAACACTCTCTGTAATAAAGCAGGCTTGGAATTCAAACAGATCAATTTATGTTTGCCTCCCTAGTGTTGATGGGATTGACGGCCAATGTCAGGAACAGAACATAGTGTGTTCTCCTTTTTTCCCTTTTCCCTTGTCTGTAAACTCACATTTCTTCTCTCTTGTTTTCTTTTTCTTTCCCTTCACTCTCCATAGGAATCTAAACCTGGGCGGTGTTTTCCTTTTCATATAAGGCTGTGCTTTCCCAATATAAGAGCTTCCTACAATTCTTCAAGTGAAATTTGATTTTACTTTGTCACTGGGAAACACAAAGAACAAACAGGACCTTGAAAAGTGCATCATATGATTGTGTCCATCTTGGTGTCTTGTTGAGGTAACTCAAGCAAAGACGTGGAAATGAAAACCAAAGTAGGCAGGGCAGCCGGCATGTGGCCCATCATTGCTGGATTCTCTCAAACAACTGTGCTGGCCTTATGAATTTTAGCATTGTACTCCCTTGCTCTCTCTTACTCTCCATGGCTCCTTTACCTCCTTCCAACACGTGCCACAAGATATCTGTGAGAGTTGATCTTCCAGAAAGCGTGTTGTCTGTCAGGAAGACAAACATTCTTGAATGATAGCTGTCCAAGTTACATCATCTCAGTGGGTAAGGTATTGTCACTGAGGAATATGAATGAACCATTTTAGTATATATTGTACTTGTTTTTAGGGGACCAAAGTTGTTGTTATTCATCAACATCCTCATCAAACTTGTGGCTCCTGCTGCCTTCCTTTTACAAATTAATTGCCTCTCTCCCTCTCCTCTCATGAGGGTAAATCAATGGAAAGTCTATCTTGGATATGGCTTGCTTTGGAATTGTGGGATTATATTCCTCTTTGCCGAACCTGGGCCATTCAGGTAGGACTGAGAGATGCTGCATTCACTGGAAAGTCTACCAAGTATTGATAATGGCTTTTCATAAGCATACAGCTGGAGCCCACTTTGCCTAAACACAATACCCTATATATCCTCACCTGGGTCATCACAGGGCCATTGCTAGCTGATTGTGGTTGGATATAAAGAAAGGAATCACTTAGAGTCAGAGAGTTCTGCTCCCTTGTCTTTTTATTTTACTTCATTTTTCTGTTGATTTTCATTGTTTGGCAAAATGTATACTATGCATCTTTGTAGAATGTCCTGGAACTCACTTTTGAGACCAGACTGGCTTCAAGCACACAGAAACTAGCTCAGCTCTGCCTCCCAAGGCCTGAGATTAATGATGTGTGACACAACCCCACAGTTTTTAATTTAATTTTGTTTTTGGGGAAGGTGGTATGGTGGGAATGCTTAATCAGTTCTTTCTTTAGATCCTTCAGGATTGATTTCATACAAAGTGTTATGACCACAGTTTCCCTTCTTCCCACAGCTCCTTCTCCTCAGCCAAATCCAACTGGTGTTAGGGTTATGCTTCTAGTTCACTCTCTTTCACACATTGCTGTGTTAATGCAAGAGCTGTAATTACTTTTCTCCATGGATCCTGGAATTATCAGTTTTTAGATTCTGCATGTGGTTTAGCCATGCACATGATTAAAATCAGTGAAATCTGAGTACCACCTGCCAGTGCAAAAGAACTTTTACGAGGATTTCAACTTATAGGCAGAGTATGTCAGGAAAGGGCAAGCTCTCTGTCACTGGGTTTAGAGCATTTACAATTGGTGATACATAACCAAAGCATTACACAGGATCAAGCCAACTTTCAAATAAGGTAGCCAATCATTCTGTTGTACTGATAGTCACATTAATAGAGGAAATTAGAGAAAGATAGAGTGATAAATTTAGGGACATGGCTTCCTTTCCAGCAGAAATCAAATATATGAAATTAAAAAAAAAAAATAACCAGAAATGGACAGGTAGATGTCTTAGTAGTTGAAAGTCGTTCTGTTTTTTTTTTTTTTTTTCAGCATTTCTCTGTATACCCATTTCTTTTCTAGAACTCAGGTTGTAGTCCTGGTGAGCTGACAAATCTCTGCTTTCCGATTTTTGAGAACAGAGGCTTGATTCATCATCTGTGGCTAAAAGTTGGAATTTTGTTATTTATTTTTGAGTACATGAGACCTGAGAACTATAGTAGCAGAACAATACTCAGGAATCAGTTGGTGTTCTGCCTTAGGGACTGTGTGAAATTTTTGTCTTGATGTTTGTTTGTTTTTGTTTTTTAGTTTGTTTTTTGTATTAACTGTCTCCATACTTAAATTTCCTCCACTGTCTCTCCCTTCCTTCCTTCTTCCTTTCATTTCTTTTGGAAACTGGTTTTGTCTTTGTACCTTGAGAGCTGTCTTGAAACTCATTTTGTAGGCCAGGCAGAAGTGAAAGACAGAAATCAACCTGTCTATGTGCCTCTGCCTCTGCCTCTACCTCAGAACCACTGTGTACCAATCTCCACTTGAATACTCATATATGCATGTGCCGTGCTTTCCAGTTAAACATTGGTTGAGGAGGGAAAGCCTACATGGCTGATAGGAATTCAGTTATTTTCAGGTTTATGAGGAACTATAAACTTTGTTTTGTTTACTTTATATTTTCCCTTGTGGTTTTTTTTTTTTTTTTTTTTTTTAAAGACAGCTTGTGTCCCTTTATCTTTGCTCCACTTCATGGTGCAGGTCTTCTTTCTGAGAACAGATATGAAAGCATTGAGCTAACTCAAATTAGTTTACCTCTACTAATGTTGTTGTTCTCACTATACAGCAGAGATTGGCCAAGCCATACATGAAAATCCAGCCCTGTCAAAGAGCAAAGAGGACCTTTCTTGCTTTAGGGCCTAACAAAGCTTGGCCCTAATTCTCTTGTACTTGTAATTATGGATACATTGTGAATTTTAAAATCATTGAAATCCTGTTAGTCCTCTTGTCACTCTCTAGATTTTCACTGAACTATTTTCATTTGTTTATTTTTGGCTTTATCATTGAGTGTGTGTGTGTGTGTGTGTGTGCATATCATGTGCCTCCCTGCCAACGGGCCTACTCAGTTTGAGCATGAATATGTTCAGATTTGTAGTTAGATTTAGTGCATAAAGATAGTTTTCAATTTTTCAAGACATGATTTTTCTGTGTTGCTTTGATTCTCCCAGGACTCAGTCTGTAGACCAGGCTGGCCATGAACTCATAGATCCTCCTGCCACCAGAGTGGTTACATTACAGGCATGTGGGGATATTTCCTGCTCCATACTTGGTTTTCTTCTTTCTTCCTTGCTTTCTTTCTTCTACCACATCAACTTCTTATTTTCCTTCTTCTTCTACCCCTTCTACTTCTTTTTGTTCTTTATCTTTCTCGTCATCTTTTCTCTTTTACTTCTTCTTCTTCTTCTAATTTTCTTTTGCTCTTTCATCATGAGGCTTCACTATGCAGCTTTTACTGACCTGAGGCTCCATTGAACTCAAACCCAAACAGCTTCCTGAATGCTGTTGATAAAATTCTCATGGCCACTGCCCAGTAATTTCGCCTTTCAAGTCTTGCTATCTAGCAATTTAATTTTTCAATTACTTACCCCTTTGACTTTATGTCTACGCACTCCTGGAAATCCAGATCCTCCGATCTCCCTACACAATCAAAAATACCTAGAGTTAAAATAATTAACCTGGCCTTCATACAGGTGTAAATCAAAAATAAATGAAGAAGATCGAAGAGAACTTGGCCTGGGGATCAGATGAAACTTCACGGATTGCTGGAAAGCTGAACTAGTCTAGAGGTGTATGCTTACACACAACAAACAAGTAGTGCTGCTTGTTTGAACTTGGGTTAGTATGTGAAGAAACACAGATTCTGATTCCAAAGTGAGTCTTTCTTTTCCACCTTTCTTTATTTCATAAGTAAAATCAGAGACCTGGTTGGCATGGAGCTTGTATTGCCAGTCCCACAAGCAAACAGGCTTTGTAGGCATTCTGCCTCCACACCCCATCCCGTTGTCTCCTGCTGTATCATACAAATGCCCAGTCTTCTACCAATTTACACACACACAGACACATGCACGCACACACACACACACACACACACACACACACACACAACACACACAAAACACTCACACATTCACAAACACACACACATATTAAAGAATAGGGCCCAGGAGCATAGACTGTCTATAAATTGCAGAGGTCACTTGGTGGCATGTAGTGCCCTCTTCTGGTGAAAGGGCATACCTGCAGACAGAATACTCATGCATAAAATCAATCCAGAAGCATTTCATTTCTACTTATTATTACTATTATCATCATTATTATTATTCTGATTATTTTAGAGACAAACATTTAGTCTTTTCGTAGGAGAATGTCCTTGAACACTCTCTGTAATAAAGCAGGCTTGGAATTCAAACAGATCAATTTATGTTTGCCTCCCTAGTGTTGATGGGATTGACGGCCAATGTCAGGAACAGAACATAGTGTGTTCTCCTTTTTTCCCTTTTCCCTTGTCTGTAAACTCACATTTCTTCTCTCTTGTTTTCTTTTTCTTTCCCTTCACTCTCCATAGGAATCTAAACCTGGGCGGTGTTTTCCTTTTCATATAAGGCTGTGCTTTCCCAATATAAGAGCTTCCTACAATTCTTCAAGTGAAATTTGATTTTACTTTGTCACTGGGAAACACAAAGAATAAACAGGACCTTGAAAAGTGCATCATATGATTGTGTCCATCTTGGTATCTTGTTGAGGTAACTCAAGCAAAGACGTGGAAATGAAAACCAAAGTAGGCAGGGCAGCCGGCATGTGGCCCATCATTGCTGGATTCTCTCAAACAACTGTGCTGGCCTTATGAATTTTAGCATTGTACTCCCTTGCTCTCTCTTACTCTCCATGGCTCCTTTACCTCCTTCCAACACGTGCCACAAGATATCTTTGAGAGTTGATCTTCCAGAAAGCGTGTTGTCTGTCAGGAAGACAAACATTCTTGAATGATAGCTGTCCAAGTTACATCATCTCAGTGGGTAAGGTATTGTCACTGAGGAATATGAATGAACCATTTTAGTATATATTGTACTTGTTTTTAGGGGACCAAAGTTGTTGTTATTCATCAACATCCTCATCAAACTTGTGGCTCCTGCTGCCTTCCTTTTACAAATTAATTGCCTCTCTCCCTCTCCTCTCGTGAGGGTAAATCAATGGAAAGTCTAACTTGGATATGGCTTGCTTTGGAATTGTGGGATTATATTCCTCTTTGCCGAACCTGGGCCATTCAGGTAGGACTGAGAGATGCTGCATTCACTGGAAAGTCTACCAAGTACTGATAATGGCTTTTCATAAGCATACAGCTGGAGCCCACTTTGCCTAAACACAATATCCTATATATCCTCACCTGGGTCATCACAGGGCCATTGCTAGCTGATTGTGGTTGGATATAAAGAAAGGAATCACTTAGAGTCAGAGAGTTCTGCTCCCTTGTCTTTTTATTTTACTTCATTTTTCTGTTGATTTTCATTGTTTGGCAAAATGTATACTATGCATCTTTGTAGAATGTCCTGGAACTCACTTTTGAGACCAGACTGGCTTCAAGCACACAGAAACTAGCTCAGCTCTGCCTCCCAAGGCCTGAGATTAATGATGTGTGACACAACCCCACAGTTTTTAATTTAATTTTGTTTTTGGGGAAGGTGGTATGGTGGGAATGCTTAATCAGTTCTTTCTTTAGATCCTTCAGGATTGATTTCATACAAAGTGTTATGACCACAGTTTCCCTTCTTCCCACAGCTCCTTCTCCTCAGCCAAATCCAACTGGTGTTAGGGTTATGCTTCTAGTTCACTCTTTCACACATTGCTGTGTTAATGCAAGAGCTGTAATTACTTTTCTCCATGGATCCTGGAATTATCAGTTTTTAGATTCTGCATGTGGTTTAGCCATGCACATGATTAAAATCAGTGAAATCTGAGTACCACCTGCCAGTGCAAAAGAACTTTTACGAGGATTTCAACTTATAGGCAGAGTATGTCAGGAAAGGGCAAGCTCTCTGTCACTGGGTTTAGAGCATTTACAATTGGTGATACATAACCAAAGCATTACACAGGATCAAGCCAACTTTCAAATAAGGTAGCCAATCATTCTGTTGTACTGATAGTCACATTAATAGAGGAAATTAGAGAAAGATAGAGTGATAAATTTAGGGACATGGCTTCCTTTCCAGCAGAAGTAAAATATATGAAATTAAAAAAAAAATAATAACCAGAAATGGCCTGGTAGATGTCTTAGTAGTTGAAAGTCTTTCTGTTTTTTTTTTTTTTTTTTTCAGAATTTCTCTGTATACCCATTTCTTTTCTAGAACTCAGATTGTAGTCCTGGTGAGCTGACAAATCTCTGCTTTCCGATTTTTGAGAACAGAGGCTTGATTCATCATCTGTGGCTAAAAGTTGGAATTTTGTTATTTATTTTTGAGTACATGAGACCTGAGAACTATAGTAGCAGAACAATACTCAGGAATCAGTTGGTGTTCTGCCTTAGGGACTGTGTGAAATTTTTGTCTTGATGTTTGTTTGTTTTTGTTTTTTAGTTTGTTTTTTGTATTAACTGTCTCCATACTTAAATTTCCTCCACTGTCTCTCCCTTCCTTCCTTCTTCCTTTCATTTCTTTTGGAAACTGGTTTTGTCTTTGTACCTTGAGAGCTGTCTTGAAACTCATTTTGTAGGCCAGGCAGAAGTGAAAGACAGAAATCAACCTGTCTATGTGCCTCTGCCTCTGCCTCTACCTCAGAACCACTGTGTACCAATCTCCACTTGAATACTCATATATGCATGTGCCGTGCTTTCCAGTTAAACATTGGTTGAGGAGGGAAAGCCTACATGGCTGATAGGAATTCAGTTATTTTCAGGTTTATGAGGAACTATAAACTTTGTTTTGTTTACTTTATATTTTCCCTTGTGGTTTTTTTTTTTTTTTTTTTTTTTTTTTTAAAGACAGCTTGTGTCCCTTTATCTTTGCTCCACTTCATGGTGCAGGTCTTCTTTCTGAGAACAGATATGAAAGCATTGAGCTAACTCAAATTAGTTTACCTCTACTAATGTTGTTGTTCTCACTATACAGCAGAGATTGGCCAAGCCATACATGAAAATCCAGCCCTGTCAAAGAGCAAAGAGGACCTTTCTTGCTTTAGGGCCTAACAAAGCTTGGCCCTAATTCTCTTGTACTTGTAATTATGGATACATTGTGAATTTTAAAATCATTGAAATCCTGTTAGTCCTCTTGTCACTCTCTAGATTTTCACTGAACTATTTTCATTTGTTTATTTTTGGCTTTATCATTGAGTGTGTGTGTGTGTGTGTGTGTGCACATCATGTGCCTCCCTGCCAACGGGCCTACTCAGTTTGAGCATGAATATGTTCAGATTTGTAGTTAGATTTAGTGCATAAAGATAGTTTTCAATTTTTCAAGACATGATTTTTCTGTGTTGCTTTGATTCTCCCAGGACTCAGTCTGTAGACCAGGCTGGCCATGAACTCATAGATCCTCCTGCCACCAGAGTGGTTACATTACAGGCATGTGGGGATATTTCCTGCTCCATACTTGGTTTTCTTCTTTCTTCCTTGCTTTCTTTCTTCTACCACATCAACTTCTTATTTTCCTTCTTCTTCCCCTTCTACTTCTTTTTGTTCTTTATCTTTCTCGTCATCTTTTCTCTTTTACTTCTTCTTCTTCTTCTAATTTTCTTTTGCTCTTTCATCATGAGGCTTCACTATGCAGCTTTTACTGACCTGAGGCTCCATTGAACTCAAACCCAAACAGCTTCCTGAATGCTGTTGATAAAATTCTCATGGCCACTGCCCAGTAATTTCGCCTTTCAAGTCTTGCTATCTAGCAATTTAATTTTTCAATTACTTACCCCTTTGACTTTATGTCTACGCACTCCTGGAAATCCAGATCCTCCGATCTCCCTACACAATCAAAAATAACTAGAGTTAAAATAATTAACCTGGCCTTCATACAGGTGTAAATCAAAAATAAATGAAGAAGATCGAAGAGAACTTGGCCTGGGGATCAGATGAAACTTCACGGATTGCTGGAAAGCTGAACTAGTCTAGAGGTGTATGCTTACACACAACAAACAAGTAGTGCTGCTTGTTTGAACTTGGGTTAGTATGTGAAGAAACACAGATTCTGATTCCAAAGTGAGTCTTTCTTTTCCACCTTTCTTTATTTCATAAGTAAAATCAGAGACCTGGTTGGCATGGAGCTTGTATTGCCAGTCCCACAAGCAAACAGGCTTTGTAGGCATTCTGCCTCCACACCCCATCCCGTTGTCTCCTGCTGTATCATACAAATGCCCAGTCTTCTACCAATTTACACACACACAGACACATGCACGCACACACACACACACACACACACACACACACACACAAACACACAAAACACTCACACATTCACAAACACACACACATATTAAAGAATAGGGCCCAGGAGCATAGACTGTCTATAAATTGCAGAGGTCACTTGGTGGCATGTAGTGCCCTCTTCTGGTGAAAGGGCATACCTGCAGACAGAATACTCATGCATAAAATCAATCCAGAAGCATTTCATTTCTACTTATTATTACTATTATCATCATTATTATTATTCTGATTATTTTAGAGACAAACATTTAGTCTTTTCGTAGGAGAATGTCCTTGAACACTCTCTGTAATAAAGCAGGCTTGGAATTCAAACAGATCAATTTATGTTTGCCTCCCTAGTGTTGATGGGATTGACGGCCAATGTCAGGAACAGAACATAGTGTGTTCTCCTTTTTTCCCTTTTCCCTTGTCTGTAAACTCACATTTCTTCTCTCTTGTTTTCTTTTTCTTTCCCTTCACTCTCCATAGGAATCTAAACCTGGGCAGTGTTTTCCTTTTCATATAAGGCTGTGCTTTCCCAATATAAGAGCTTCCTACAATTCTTCAAGTGAAATTTGATTTTACTTTGTCACTGGGAAACACAAAGAATAAACAGGACCTTGAAAAGTGCATCATATGATTGTGTCCATCTTGGTATCTTGTTGAGGTAACTCAAGCAAAGACGTGGAAATGAAAACCAAAGTAGGCAGGGCAGCCGGCATGTGGCCCATCATTGCTGGATTCTCTCAAACAACTGTGCTGGCCTTATGAATTTTAGCATTGTACTCCCTTGCTCTCTCTTACTCTCCATGGCTCCTTTACCTCCTTCCAACACGTGCCACAAGATATCTTTGAGAGTTGATCTTCCAGAAAGCGTGTTGTCTGTCAGGAAGACAAACATTCTTGAATGATAGCTGTCCAAGTTACATCATCTCAGTGGGTAAGGTATTGTCACTGAGGAATATGAATGAACCATTTTAGTATATATTGTACTTGTTTTTAGGGGACCAAAGTTGTTGTTATTCATCAACATCCTCATCAAACTTGTGGCTCCTGCTGCCTTCCTTTTACAAATTAATTGCCTCTCTCCCTCTCCTCTCGTGAGGGTAAATCAATGGAAAGTCTAACTTGGATATGGCTTGCTTTGGAATTGTGGGATTATATTCCTCTTTGCCGAACCTGGGCCATTCAGGTAGGACTGAGAGATGCTGCATTCACTGGAAAGTCTACCAAGTACTGATAATGGCTTTTCATAAGCATACAGCTGGAGCCCACTTTGCCTAAACACAATATCCTATATATCCTCACCTGGGTCATCACAGGGCCATTGCTAGCTGATTGTGGTTGGATATAAAGAAAGGAATCACTTAGAGTCAGAGAGTTCTGCTCCCTTGTCTTTTTATTTTACTTCATTTTTCTGTTGATTTTCATTGTTTGGCAAAATGTATACTATGCATCTTTGTAGAATGTCCTGGAACTCACTTTTGAGACCAGACTGGCTTCAAGCACACAGAAACTAGCTCAGCTCTGCCTCCCAAGGCCTGAGATTAATGATGTGTGACACAACCCCACAGTTTTTAATTTAATTTTGTTGTTCGGGAAGGGGGTATGGTGGGAATGCTTAATCAGTTCTTTCTTTAGATCCTTCAGGATTGATTTCATACAAAGTGTTATGACCACAGTTTCCCTTCTTCCCACAGCTCCTTCTCCTCAGCCAAATCCAACTGGTGTTAGGGTTATGCTTCTAGTTCACTCTTTCACACATTGCTGTGTTAATGCAAGAGCTGTAATTACTTTTCTCCATGGATCCTGGAATTATCAGTTTTTAGATTCTGCATGTGGTTTAGCCATGCACATGATTAAAATCAGTGAAATCTGAGTACCACCTGCCAGTGCAAAAGAACTTTTACGAGGATTTCAACTTATAGGCAGAGTATGTCAGGAAAGGGCAAGCTCTCTGTCACTGGGTTTAGAGCATTTACAATTGGTGATACATAACCAAAGCATTACACAGGATCAAGCCAACTTTCAAATAAGGTAGCCAATCATTCTGTTGTACTGATAGTCACATTAATAGAGGAAATTAGAGAAAGATAGAGTGATAAATTTAGGGACATGGCTTCCTTTCCAGCAGAAGTCAAATATATGAAATTAAAAAAAAAATAATAACCAGAAATGGCCTGGTAGATGTCTTAGTAGTTGAAAGTCTTTCTGTTTTTTTTTTTTTTTTCAGAATTTCTCTGTATACCCATTTCTTTTCTAGAACTCAGATTGTAGTCCTGGTGAGCTGACAAATCTCTGCTTTCCGATTTTTGAGAACAGAGGCTTGATTCATCATCTGTGGCTAAAAGTTGGAATTTTGTTATTTATTTTTGAGTACATGAGACCTGAGAACTATAGTAGCAGAACAATACTCAGGAATCAGTTGGTGTTCTGCCTTAGGGACTGTGTGAAATTTTTGTCTTGATGTTTGTTTGTTTTTGTTTTTTAGTTTGTTTTTTGTATTAACTGTCTCCATACTTAAATTTCCTCCACTGTCTCTCCCTTCCTTCCTTCTTCCTTTCATTTCTTTTGGAAACTGGTTTTGTCTTTGTACCTTGAGAGCTGTCTTGAAACTCATTTTGTAGGCCAGGAAGAAGTGAAAGACAGAAATCAACCTGTCTATGTGCCTCTGCCTCTGCCTCTACCTCAGAACCACTGTGTACCAATCTCCACTTGAATACTCATATATGCATGTGCCGTGCTTTCCAGTTAAACATTGGTTGAGGAGGGAAAGCCTACATGGCTGATAGGAATTCAGTTATTTTCAGGTTTATGAGGAACTATAAACTTTGTTTTGTTTACTTTATATTTTCCCTTGTGGTTTTTTTTTTTTTTTTTTTTTTTTTAAAGACAGCTTGTGTCCCTTTATCTTTGCTCCACTTCATGGTGCAGGTCTTCTTTCTGAGAACAGATATGAAAGCATTGAGCTAACTCAAATTAGTTTACCTCTACTAATGTTGTTGTTCTCACTATACAGCAGAGATTGGCCAAGCCATACATGAAAATCCAGCCCTGTCAAAGAGCAAAGAGGACCTTTCTTGCTTTAGGGCCTAACAAAGCTTGGCCCTAATTCTCTTGTACTTGTAATTATGGATACATTGTGAATTTTAAAATCATTGAAATCCTGTTAGTCCTCTTGTCACTCTCTAGATTTTCACTGAACTATTTTCATTTGTTTATTTTTGGCTTTATCATTGAGTGTGTGTGTGTGTGTGTGTGTGTATGTGTGTGTGTGTGTGTGTGTGCATATCATGTGCCTCCCTGCCAACGGGCCTACTCAGTTTGAGCATGAATATGTTCAGATTTGTAGTTAGATTTAGTGCATAAAGATAGTTTTCAATTTTTCAAGACATGATTTTTCTGTGTTGCTTTGATTCTCCCAGGACTCAGTCTGTAGACCAGGCTGGCCATGAACTCATAGATCCTCCTGCCACCAGAGTGGTTACATTACAGGCATGTGGGGATATTTCCTGCTCCATACTGGGTTTTCTTCTTTCTTCCTTGCTTTCTTTCTTCTACCACATCAACTTCTTATTTTCCTTCTTCTTCTACCCCTTCTACTTCTTTTTGTTCTTTATCTTTCTCGTCATCTTTTCTCTTTTACTTCTTCTTCTTCTAATTTTCTTTTGCTCTTTCATCATGAGGCTTCACTATGCAGCTTTTACTGACCTGAGGCTCCATTGAACTCAAACCCAAACAGCTTCCTGAATGCTGTTGATAAAATTCTCATGGCCACTGCCCAGTAATTTCGCCTTTCAAGTCTTGCTATCTAGCAATTTAATTTTTCAATTACTTACCCCTTTGACTTTATGTCTACCCACTCCTGGAAATCCAGATCCTCCGATCTCCCTACACAATCAAAAACAACTAGAGTTAAAATAATTAACCTGGCCTTCATACAGGTGTAAATCAAAAATAAATGAAGAAGATCGAAGGGAACTTGGCCTGGGGATCAGATGAAACTTCACGGATTGCTGGAAAGCTGAACTAGTCTAGAGGTGTATGCTTACACACAACAAACAAGTAGTGCTGCTTGTTTGAACTTGGGTTAGTATGTGAAGAAACACAGATTCTGATTCCAAAGTGAGTCTTTCTTTGTCCACCTTTCTTTATTTCATAAGTAAAATCAGAGACCTGGTTGGCATGGAGCTTGTATTGCCAGTCCCACAAGCAAACAGGCTTTGTAGGCATTATGCCTCCACACCCCATCCCGTTGTCTCCTGCTGTATCATACAAATGCCCAGTCTTCTACCAATTTACACACACACAGACACATGCACGCACACACACACACACACACACACACACACACAAACACACAAACACACTCACACATTCACAAACACACACACATATTAAAGAATAGGGCCCAGGAGCATAGACTGTCTATAAATTGCAGAGGTCACTTGGTGGCATGTAGTGCCCTCTTCTGGTGAAAGGGAAGACAGAATACTCATGCATAAAATCAATCCAGAATCATTTCATTTCTACTTATTATTACTATTATCATCATTATTATTATTCTGATTATTCTTGAGACAAACATTTAGTCTTTTCGTAGGAGAATGTCCTTGAACACTCTCTGTAATAAAGCAGGCTTGGAATTCAAACAGATCAATTTATGTTTGCCTCCCTAGTGTTGATGGGATTGACGGCCAATGTCAGGAACAGAACATAGTGTGTTCTCCTTTTTTCCCTTTTCCTTTGTCTGTAAACTCACATTTCTTCTCTCTTGTTTTCTTTTTCTTTCCCTTCACTCTCCATAGGAATCTAAACCTGGGCGGTGTTTTCCTTTTCATATAAGGCTGTGCTTTCCCAATATAAGAGCTTCCTACAATTCTTCAAGTGAAATTTGATTTTACTTTGTCACTGGGAAACACAAAGAACAAACAGGACCTTGAAAAGTGCATCATATGATTGTGTCCATCTTGGTATCTTGTTGAGGTAACTCAAGCAAAGACGTGGAAATGAAAACCAAAGTAGGCAGGGCAGCCGGCATGTGGCCCATCATTGCTGGATTCTCTCAAACAACTGTGCTGGCCTTATGAATTTTAGCAATGTACTCCCTTGCTCTCTCTTACTCTCCATGGCTCCTTTACCTCCTTCCAACACGTGCCACAAGATATCTGTGAGAGTTGATCTTCCAGAAAGCGTGTTGTCTGTCAGGAAGACAAACATTCTTGAATGATAGCTGTCCAAGTTACATCATCTCAGTGGGTAAGGTATTGTCGCTGAGGAATATGAATGAACCATTTTAGTATATATTGTACTTGTTTTTAGGGGACCAAAGTTGTTGTTATTCATCAACATCCTCATCAAACTTGTGGCTCCTGCTGCCTTCCTTTTACAAATTAATTGCCTCTCTCCCTCTCCTCTCGTGAGGGTAAATCAATGGAAAGTCTAACTTGGATATGGCTTGTTTGGAATTGTGGGATTATATTCCTCTTTGCCGAACCTGGGCCATTCAGGTAGGACCGAGAGATGCTGCATTCACTGGAAAGTCTACCCAGTATTGATAATGGCTTTTCATAAGCATACAGCTGGAGCCCACTTTGCCTAAACTCAATACCCTATATATCCTCACCTGGGTCACCACAGGGCCATTGCTAGCTGATTGTGGTTGGATATAAAGAAAGGAATCACTTAGAGTCAGAGAGTTCTGCTCCCTTGTCTTTTTATTTTACTTCATTTTTCTGTTGATTTTCATTGTTTGGCAAAATGTATACTATGCATCTTTGTAGAATGTCCTGGAACTCACTTTTGAGACCAGACTGGCTTCAAGCACACAGAAACTAGCTCAGCTCTGCCTCCCAAGGCCTGAGATTAATGATGTGTGACACAACCCCACAGTTTTTAATTTAATTTTGTTTTTGGGGAAGGTGGTATGGTGGGAATGCTTAATCAGTTCTTTCTTTAGATCCTTCAGGATTGATTTCATACAAAGTGTTATGACCACAGTTTCCCTTCTTCCCACAGCTCCTTCTCCTCAGCCAAATCCAACTTGTGTTAGGGTTATGCTTCTAGTTCACTCTTTCACACATTGCTGTGTTAATGCAAGAGCTGTAATTACTTTTCTCCATGGATCCTGGAATTATCAGTTTTTAGATTCTGCATGTGGTTTAGCCATGCACATGATTAAAATCAGTGAAATCTGAGTACCACCTGCCAGTGCAAAAGAACTTTTACGAGGATTTCAACTTATAGGCAGAGTATGTCAGGAAAGGGCAAGCTCTCTGTCACTGGGTTTAGAGCATTTACAATTGGTGATACATAACCAAAGCATTACACAGGATCAAGCGAACATTCAAATAAGGTAGCCAATCATTCTGTTGTACTAATAGTCACATTAATAGAGGAAATTAGAGAATGATAGAGTGATAAATTTAGGGACATGGCTTCCTTTCCAGCAGAAGTAAAATATATGAAATTAAAATAAATAAATAAATAAATAAACAGAAATGGCCTGGTAGATGTCTTAGTAGTTGAAATTCTTTCTATCTATTTTTTCAGCATTTCTCTGTATACCCATTTCTTTTCTAGAACTCAGATTGTAGTCCTGGTGAGCTGACAAATCTCTGCTTTCCGATTTTTGAGAACAGAGGCTTGATTCATCATCTGTGGCTAAAAGTTGGAATTTTGTTATTTATTTTTGAGTACATGAGACCTGAGAACTATAGTAGCAGAACAATACTCAGGAATCAGTTGGTGTTCTGCCTTAGGGACTGTGTGAAATTTTTGTCTTGATGTTTTTTGTTTTTGTTTTTTAGTTTGTTTTTTGTATTAACTGTCTCCATATTTACATTTCCTCCACTGTCTCTCCCTTCCTTCCTTCTTCCTTTCATTTCTTTGGGAAACTGGTTTTGTCTTTGTACCTTGAGAGCTGTCTTGAAACTCATTTTGTAGGCCAGGCAGAAGTGAAAGGCAGAAATCAACCTGTCTATGTGCCTCTGCCTCTGCCTCTACCTCAGAACCACTGTGTACCAATCTCCACTTGAATACTCATATATGCATGTGCCGTGCTTTCCAGTTAAACATTGGTTGAGGAGGGAAAGCCTACATGGCTGATAGGAATTCAGTTATTTTCAGTTTTATGAGGAACTATAAACTTTGTTTTGTTTACTTTATATTTTAACTTGAGGTTTTTTTTTCTTTTTTTTAAAGACAGCTTGTGTCCCTTTATCTTTGCTCCACTTAATGGTGCAGGTCTTCTTTCTGAGAACAGATATGAAAGCATTGAGCTTACTCAAATTAGTTTACCTCTACTAATGTTGTTGTTCTCACTATACAGCAGAGATTGGCCAAGCCATACATGAAAATCCAGCACTGTCAAAGAGCAAAGGGGACCTTTTTTGCTTTAGGGCCTAACAAAGCTTGGCCCTAATTCTCTTGTACTTGTAATTATAGATACATTGTGAATTTTAAAATCATTGAAATCCTGTTAGTCCTCTTGTCACTCTCTAGATTTTCACTGAACTATTTTCATTTGTTTATTTTTGGCTTTATCATTGTGTGTGTGTGTGTGTGTGTGTGTGTGTGTGTGTGCATATCATGTGCCTCCCTGCCAACGGGCCTACTCAGTTTGAGCATGAATATGTTCAGATTTGTAGTTAGATTTAGTGCAAAAAGAGAGTTTTCAATTTTTCAAAACATGATTTTTCTGTGTTGCTTTGACTGTCCCAGGACTCAGTCTGTAGACCAGGCTGGCCATGAACTCATAGATCCTCCTGCCACCAGAGTGGTTACATTACAGGCATGTGGGGATATTTCCTGCTCCATACTGGGTTTTCTTCTTTCTTCCTTGCTTTCTTTCTTCTACCACATCAACTTCTTATTTTCCTTCTTCTTCTACCCCTTCTACTTCTTTTTTGTTCTTTATCTTTCTCGTCATCTTCTTCTCTTTTACTTCTTCTTCTTCTAATTTTCTTTTGCTCTTTCATCATGAGGCTTCACTATGCAGCTTTTACTGACCTGAGGCTCCATTGAACTCAAACCCAAACAGCTTCCTGAATGCTGTTGATAAATTTCTCATGGCCACTGCCCAGTAATTTCGCCTTTCAAGTCTTGCTAACTAGCAATTTAATTTTTCAATTACTTACCTCTTTGACTTTATGTCTACGCACTCCTGGAAATCCAGATCCTCCGACCTCCCTACACAATCAAAAATAACTAGAGTTAAAATAATTAACCTGGCCTTCATACAGATGTAAATCAAAAATAAATGAAGAAGATCGAAGGGAACTTGGCCTGGGGATCAGATGAAACTTCACGGATTGCTGGAAAGCTGAACTAGTCTAGAGGTGTATGCTTACACACAACAAACAAGTAGTGCTGCTTGTTTGAACTTGGGTTAGTATGTGAAGAAACACAGATTCTGATTCCAAAGTGAGTCTTTCTTTTCCACCTTTCTTTATTTCATAAGTAAAATCAGAGACCTGGTTGGCATGGAGCTTGTATTGCCAGTCCCACAAGCAAACAGGCTTTGTAGGCATTCTGCCTCCACACCCCATCCCGTTGTCTCCTGCTGTATCATACAAATGCCCAGTCTTCTACCAATTTACACACACACAGACACATGCACGCACACACACACACACACACACACACACAAACACACACTCACACATTCACAAACACACACACATATTAAAGAATAGGGCCCAGGAGCATAGACTGTCTATAAATTGCAGAGGTCACTTGGTGGCATGTAGTGCCCTCTTCTGGTGAAAGGGCAGACAGAATACTCATGCATAAAATCAATCCAGAAGCATTTCATTTCTTCTTATTATTACTATTATCATCATTATTATTATTCTGATTATTTTTGAGACAAACATTTAGTCTTTTCGTAGGAGAATGTCCTTGAACAGTCTCTGTAATAAAGCAGGCTTGGAATTCAAACAGATCAATTTATGTTTACCTCCCTAGTGTTGATGGGATTGACGGCCAATGTCAGGAACAGAACATAGTGTGTTCTCCTTTTTTTCCCTTTTCCTTTGTCTGTAAACTCACATTTCTTCTCTCTTGTTTTCTTTTTCTTTCCCTTCACTCTCCATAGGAATCTAAACCTGGGCGGTGTTTTCCTTTTCATATAAGGCTGTGCTTTCCCAATATAAGAGCTTCCTACAATTCTTCAAGTGAAATTTGATTTTACTTTGTCACTGGGAAACACAAAGAACAAACAGGACCTTGAAAAGTGCATCATATGATTGTGTCCATCTTGGTATCTTGTTGAGGTAACTCAAGCAAAGACGTGGAAATGAAAACCAAAGTAGGCAGGGCAGCCGGCATGTGGCCCATCATTGCTGGATTCTCTCAAACAACTGTGCTGGCCTTATGAATTTTAGCAATGTACTCCCTTGCTCTCTCTTACTCTCCATGGCTCCTTTACCTCCTTCCAACACGTGCCACAAGATATCTGTGAGAGTTGATCTTCCAGAAAGCGTGTTGTCTGTCAGGAAGACAAACATTCTTGAATGATAGCTGTCCAAGTTACATCATCTCAGTGGGTAAGGTATTGTCGCTGAGGAATATGAATGAACCATTTTAGTATATATTGTACTTGTTTTTAGGGGACCAAAGTTGTTGTTATTCATCAACATCCTCATCAAACTTGTGGCTCCTGCTGCCTTCCTTTTACAAATTAATTGCCTCTCTCCCTCTCCTCTCGTGAGGGTAAATCAATGGAAAGTCTAACTTGGATATGGCTTGTTTGGAATTGTGGGATTATATTCCTCTTTGCCGAACCTGGGCCATTCAGGTAGGACCGAGAGATGCTGCATTCACTGGAAAGTCTACCAAGTATTGATAATGGCTTTTCATAAGCATACAGCTGGAGCCCACTTTGCCTAAACTCAATACCCTATATATCCTCACCTGGGTCACCACAGGGCCATTGCTAGCTGATTGTGGTTGGATATAAAGAAAGGAATCACTTAGAGTCAGAGAGTTCTGCTCCCTTGTCTTTTTATTTTACTTCATTTTTCTGTTGATTTTCATTGTTTGGCAAAATGTATACTATGCATCTTTGTAGAATGTCCTGGAACTCACTTTTGAGACCAGACTGGCTTCAAGCACACAGAAACTAGCTCAGCTCTGCCTCCCAAGGCCTGAGATTAATGATGTGTGACACAACCCCACAGTTTTTATTTTATTTTTGTTTTTGGGGAAGGGGGTATTGTGGGAATGCTTTATCAGTTCTTTCTTTAGATCCTTCAGGATTGATTTCATACAAACTGTTCTGACCACACTTTCCCTTCTTCCTACAGCTCCTTCCACTCAGCCAAATGCACCTGGTGTTAGGGTTAGAATTCTAGTTCTCTGTCTTCACACATTGCTGTGTTAATGCAAGAGCTGTAATTACTTTTCTCCATGGACCCTGGAATTATAAGTTTTTAGATTATGCATGTGGTTTAACCATTCACATGATGAAAAGCATTGAAATCTGAGTACCACCTGCCAATCCAGAAGAAGTTTTACGAGGATTTCAACATATAGGCACAGTATGTAAAGTCTTCTACCAATTACACACACAAGACACACGCACGCACACACACACACATACACACAAACACACACACACATATTAAAGAATAGGGCCCCAGGAGGATAGACTATCTATAAATTCCAGTGGTCACTTGGTTGCATGTAGTGCTCTCTTCTGGTGAAATGGCATACCTGCAGACAGAATACTCGTGCATAAAAAAATTCCAGAAGCATTTTATTTATATTTATTATTACTATTATTATCATTATTATTATTATGATTATTTTTGAAACAAACATTTAGTCTTTCCTTTGTAGACTGTCCTTGAACACTCTCTGTAATAAAGCAGGCTTGGAATTCAAACAGATCAATTTATGTTTGCCTCCCTAGTGTTGATGGGATTGAAGGCCAATGTCAGGAACAGAACATAGTGTGTTCTTCTTTTTTTAACTTTTCCTTTGTCTGTAAACTCTCCTTTCTTCTCTCTTATTTTCTTTTTATTTCGCTTCACTCTCCATAGGAATCTAAACCTGGGTGGTGTTTTCCTTTTCATGTAAGACTGTGCTTTCTCAATATAAGAGCTTCCTTCAATTCTTCAAGTGAAAATTGGTTTTACTTTGTCACTAGGAAACACAAAGAACAAAAAGGACCTTGAAAAGTACATCATGTGATCGTGTCCATCTTAGTATCTTGTGGAGTTAACTAAAGCAAAGACGTCGAAATGAAAACCAAAGTAGGCAGGGCAGAGGGCAAGTGGCCCATCCTGCCTGGATTTTCTCAAACAACTGTGCTGACCTTATGAATTTTAGTATTGTACTCCCTTGATCTCTCTTACTCTCCATGGCTCCTTTACCTCTTTCCAACACGTACCACAATATATCTGTAAGAGTTTATCTTCCAGAAAGTGTGTTGTCTTTCAGGAAGGCGAAGATTCTTGAATGATAGTTATCCAAGTTACATCAACTCAGTTGGTAAGGGATTATCTCTCATGTTGTTTTTAGGGGACCAGAGTTGTTATTCATCAACATCCTCATCATACTTGTGGCTCCTGCTGCCTTCCTTTTGCAAATTAATGCCTCTCCTCCTCTCCTCTTGTGAGGGTAAATCAATTGAAAGTCTAACTTCGATATGGTTTGCTTTGCAAGTGTGGGATATATTGCTCTTTGCTGAACCTGGGCCATTCAGGGAGGACTGAGAGATGCTGCATTCACTGGAAAGTCTACCAAGTATTGATAATGGCTTTTCATAAGCATACAGCTGTAGCCCACTTTGCAGAAACTCAATACCCTATATATCCTCACCTGGGTCATCACAGGGCCATTGCTAGCTGATTGCAGTTGGATATAAAGAAATGAATCACTTAGAGTCAGAGAGTTCTGCTCCCTTGTCTTTTCATTTCATTTTATTTCATTTAATTGTTTATTTTCATTGTTCGGCAAAATGGATCCTATGCATCTTTGCAGACTGTCCTGGAGCTCATCCTTGATACCACACTGGCTTCAAGCACAGAGGAAATAGCTTAGCTCAGCGTCCCAAGGGCTGGGATTAATGATGTGTGGCACAAGTCCACAGTTTTCATTTTATTTCTGTTTTTGGGGAATGGTGTACGGTGGGAAAGCTTTTTCAGTTCTTTCTTTAGATCCTTCAGGTTTGATTTCATACAAAGTGTTCTGAACACAGTTTCTCTACTTCCCACAGCACTTTCCCCTCAGCCAAATCCACCTGGTGTTAGGGTTAGGCTTCTTGTTCACTCTCTTTCACACATTGCTGTGTTAATGCAAGAGCTGTAATTACTTTTCTCCATGGATCCTAGAATTATCAGTTTTTTAGATTATGCATGTTGTTTAGCCATGCACATGATTAAAATCAGTGAAATCTGATTACCACCTGCCAGTGCATAAGAACTTTAACGAGGATTTCAACTTATAGGCAGAGTATGTCAAGAAAGGGCAAGCTCTCTGTCACTGGGTTTAGAGCATTTACAATTGGTGCTACATAACCAAAGCATTATACAGGATCAAGCCAACATTCAAATAAAGTAGCCAACATTCTGTTGTACTTATAGTCATATTAATAGAGGAAAGAAGAGAAAGATAGAGTGATAAATTTAGGGACATAGCTTCATTTCCAGCAGAAGTCAAATATGTGAAAATAAAAAAAAAAAATCAATAAAATGCCTGGGAGATGGCCTAGTACTTGAGAGACTTTCTGTGTTTTTTTTTTTCAGCATTTCTCTGTATACCCATTTGTTTTCTAGAACTCAGACTGAAGTCCTGGTGAGCTGACAAATCTCCACTTTCAGATTTTTGAGAACAGAGGCTTGATTCATCATGTGTGGCTGAAAGTTGGAATTTTGTTACATATTTTTGAGTACATGAGACATGAGAAAAATAGTAGCAAAGCAATATTCAGGAGTCGGAGTCAGTTGGTGTTCTGCCTTAGGGACTGTGAGACCTTTTTTGTCTTGATTTTTTTTTTTTGTTTTTGTTTTTTTTTTTTTTTTTTTGTATTAACTGTCTCCATATTTCCATTTCCTCCACTGTATCTCCCTTCCTTCCTTCTTCCTTTCATTTCTGTTTGAAACTGGTTTTGTGTTTGTACCTTGCGAACTTTCTTGAATCTCATTTTGTAGGCCAGGCAGAAGTGAAAGGCAGAAATCAACCAGACTCTCTGCCTCTGCCTCTGCCTCTGCCTCAGAAACACTGTGTACCAATCTCCACTGGACTACTCAGACATGCATGTGCCATGCTTTCTAGTTAAACTTTGGCTGAGGAGGGAAACCATACATGACTGATAGGAATTCAGTTATTTTCAGGTTTATGAGGAAAAATTTTTTTCATTTTGTGTACTCTATATTTTCACTTGGTTGTTTTTAAGACAGGTCGTGTCCCTTTATCTGTTCTCCACTACATGGTGAAGGTCTTCTATCTGAGAACAGATATGAAAGCATTGACCTACTTCAAATTAGTTTACCTCTACTAATGTTGTTGCTCTCAAGATACAGCAGACACAGTGCAAGTCATGCATGAAAGTCCAGCCCTGTCAAAGAGCAAAGGTGACCTTTCTTGCTGCAGGGCTTAAAAAAGCGTGGCCCTAATTCTCTTGTACTTGTAATTATGGAAACATTGTCAATTTTAAAATCATTGAAATCCTGTTAGTCCTCTTGTCACTCTCTAGATTTTCACTGAACTATTGTCATTTGTTTGTTTTTGGCTTTATCATTTACTGTGTGTGTGTGTATGTGTGTGTGCGTGTGCGTGTGCGTGTGTCAATCTCAACTGCCTCCATGCCAAGGGGCCTACTCAGTTTGAGCATGAATATATTGAGATTTATAGTTAGATTTAGTGCAAAAAGGTAGTTTTCAATTTTTCAAGACATGGTTTTTCTGTGTTGCTTTGACTGTCCCAGCACTCAGTCTGTAGACCAGGCTGGCCATGAACTCATAGATCCTCCTGCCACCAAAGTGGTTACATTACAGACATGTGGGGATATTTCCTGCTCCATACTGGGTTTTCTTCTTTCTTCCCTTCTTCCTTGCTTTCTTTCTTCTACCACATCAACTTCTTCCTGTCCTTTGTCTTCTCCTTCTTATTTTCTTTTGATCTTTCATGATGAGGCTACTCTATGCAAGCTTTTACTGACCTGAGGCTCCATTGAACTCAAACCCACACAGCTTCCTGTGTGCTGTTGATAAAAGTTCTCATGGCCACTGCCCAGTGATGGGAGATGCCATTATGTATATATGTTTCTCATACTGGTTAATAATAAAGCACTGTTGGCCAATAGGAAAGGAAGATAGGAGGGACTAGGAGACAAGGAGAAAATAGGAAGTAGTAAGGAGGAGTCAAGATGGAGAGTCTGAAGAAAGCAGTATGCCACCGGCTCCCTGGTAAGAGAAATACATAGATCAGCAGAAATGGGTTAATAATTAAGGCAGAGCTAGCCGATAAGAAACAAGTAACAGGGCCAACAGCATTGTATCAAATACAGAGTCTCTGTGCATTATTTGGGCCTGGCGGCGTGGTGGCGGGACAAGACCAGGCGGCGGGAGGAAAAAAACTGTACTCCTTACAAATGGCGCCCACGTGGCTAATAAGAACTTACACTTAAAATTTAACAAAAGCTTAAGAAAGGGTTTTACACACAAAAGAACAGAGACAAGCAAGGTTTCTTGGTAACAGCATTTTTCTCAGTTGAACTCTGCTATTCGCGTGGCTCCTTTAAGGGAAGATTCCTGACTCAGCATATGCGGCAAAAACCCGCAAGGCTTTCAAGAAACTCTGCTAACAATTTATTGGTGTGTATGAGAGATGGCAATGGCAGTGACCACATCTCCAAGCCGGCAGCATGCTTTCTGGGTGGCAGCGCAGACCAAGGTGGTGAGCACAGCTTTCTGTGCTGGCGGGTAAAAGTACCTGCCACCATCTTCGGTAAACCGCAGCTGACACAGCTATATGACTTTCATTTTAGCAATGTTGTTGTTTACCAGATAAAAGACTTGTGGCCAGACAAAGATAAAGATTTACAGTAAAGACAGATTCATATTAAGAAAAACCTCTAAAGGTTTACAGTGTGTTTTAAAATATACGTAGATATGAAAAAAATGGTTTTAAAGAGACAAAGAGAAACTGGGTGTTGTAGCACACGCCTTTAATCCCAGCACTCAGAAGACAGAGGCAAGCAGATCTCTGTGATTTGCAAAGTAAACCTGGTATGCCAAGTAAATTCCAGGACAGATAAGAGTTACACAGTGAAACCCTATGTCAAAAAATAAAAAAATAAAAAAAAAAGTAAAATAAACAGTAATAAAGGCACGTAAAGATGAAAAACTCAGAGAGAATCTGGTTACTGTATGCTATTGTGTTGTCTCTACATTGTTTGACTGCTGAGAAAATAACAACTGACAAAGGAAATGCTGCTGGATTAATTCAATTTCTATATTTTAAAAATGCTTTGACTCAAAAATTTAAGTTCAAGGACAAGTTACTGAGGAAAAGGATTTCTAATTTTGTTTCAACAGGAAATAAAAAGCTGTGGATTCCTTCCAGACTAATGTGGTTTGATCAAGCCAGGCCCCCTGAAACAGAGTTCCTGATGATCCAACATTCAAAACAGCTTGAACAAGGCAGCCATGCAGACTACTGCCATCTTCTCAGAATCCCCCATGACAGTGCCCCCTATCAGCAGGAAGTAGTTTGGAAAGAACGACGCCCAAATTCCCAAATATTTATAAATGTTTGTTTTCATTTAAATGGACTTGGGTATAAATGGTTAATGATCACAGCCAGTTCTTTTTAAAGGTAAAAAGGGAATTATGGTATAGATATGAATACTTTGTTTTGGAATGGATTTTCATTTATTGATACAATTTAATGTCAGTTTTGTGAAATATATATTTCTCCTCTTGTTTAGGTATTGTGTTTGCATAGCTCATTTAGAAATATAATGTATAATTTAGTACAGATTTTAGATAGTTACCTATGATAGTTAGAACTTATAGTTAAGTTAGTTAGTATTTCTAGATATACAGACATATATTTGAGATAGATAGGCATTCTTCAAACCTTTCAAAGACCTACAGAATATGGCATTTAAAATGGTTTAGAGTTTTACTTGACAATGAGACATAAATGCTCCTGGTAACACCAAAAAGGAAGATGGACATTAAAGAAACACATTATGGAGTTTACTTCCAATATGGCAAGACTAGCCATTTGGACAAGATACTGCTCTTGTCTGGACTGTTTGACTTTATTCTGTATAAACTGGACATGCAGGACCCACAGAAAAGTGACTACTGATTCAAGATGGACATTGCTACAGAGTTCCTGCTTCATGGAAGAGTCTGCAAGACAGTATGCAGGACACAGAGAAAAGTGACTGATAAACTGCCAATACAAGAAGACAGTTTAAAGTTTCCTGCATTGCTGAAGAGTCAGCTAGACACACTATGGCCTATGGGCTGAAGATGGAAGATTACAAAAGAACTTCGGGTGACCAGGCAGTGAGTTGTTTCTGTCATTTCTAGAGTTTATATACTATCCTTCTGTGGTCTTTGAAGGAGTTGAAGACAGATAGTTATGGTTATAGTTTTCCTTAGTTAGGATTCAAAGATAAGTTACATATAGGACTTTAGACTCACAAAGATGGAATAGATGATGGAATAGTTTCTTAAATCTTGATAAATGTTAATGAACTAAATATTGTTAACTGTGATTCTTATTTGGTAACTGTTGTATTATATATTTTGCTATGTTAAGGTTGAAACCCTTTTTATTTAAACAGAAAAGAGGAGAGGATGGGAGATGCCATTATGTATATATGTTTCTCATACTGGTTAATAATAAAGCACTGTTGGCCAATAGGAAAGGAAGATAGGAGGGACTAGGAGACAAGGAGAAAATAGGAAGTAGTAAGGAGGAGTCAAGATGGAGAGTCTGAAGAAAGCAGTATGCCGCCGGCTCCCTGGTAAGAGAAATACATAGATCAGCAGAAATGGGTTAATAATTAAGGCAGAGCTAGCCGATAAGAAACAAGTAACATTAATCCATTAAATCTCAGAATAAGGATAAAATTGTATTTTAGTTTCCCACCGAGGAAAAGACACTAGCAGCATCTCCAATAGACATGGGGGTAGGTGGAGATACCTGCAGGATTAAACATTCAAATGGAAGATGAAGAGCTGGTACAGGTCTTGAGGGGAGCCTGTATGAGGCTGTGGAGGGTCCTTTGAATTAAAGGGAGCAAGGTGAATGCTGACAATTCCGGGCCTCCTGCTGAGTGGTGAGGCATTGGGGAGCAAAGCTTTTGCTTCAACAACAAAGGGCCACCTCACCTGTTCTTTTCTCTTTCTGGTGAAGTGATTACTGTGTCCCTGGGAAACCTTCCTTGCTGCCTCTGATATTTTTTTTTACTTGTGGATTTCCAAGAGATGGACTATTGAAGTCCAGTCTGACCCTGAAGTTTATATAATGAAAGATAATTTTGGACTCCCAGACTTGGGTTCACCTTCTAGAGCTGAGATTGTTCAGGACACTTGCTAGTTTCTCCTCTTAATGCTGATCTTGCTTTATGTACTGGACTTGGTGAGAGTCGTACCTGAGAACTTGTTTGTGTGACACAGCCTTTCCTCCAGTTTGGGTTCTTTTTAATGTAGCAACGAACTGGGGGCCTCCACTTACCCAAATGGGACTGAGCTAGGCTACCCTTTCACAGAAAAATGTGGTCTCACAGGAGACCTGCACCAGTGCTCTTTCTATGGTGAGGAACAGCAGTGTTATTCGGCCTTCCTCCAAGGCAAGGTGAGCAGTTATTGCCCAGCTCCATAAGCATCTTTTCCTCTCAACCTCTTGAGTTAAAAGAAGCAACAAGGACAGTGTTTTCCCTTCTGCCCATCCCTTCCAGAGAAAGAGGGAAGCTCAAAAAAATTCAGTGAGTTTTATTGGTGGCATAGACAGCTACCCCTTGGTCCTCCACAGTTGTTGAACTCAGAGATTTTAAGGATGTCTGCCTTCTGCTGATGGCATGAGACATGTGGATTAGGAAGTTTGGAAGACTTACCTACCATTGGCCCAAGCAACATGGAGAAAGTCGACTACCAGATTGTCCACGGACCTTAGAACCCTTGGCAGCAGTTGAGATGAAAGGCAGTATTGCTCAGTAGCTAGTGTTGCAACTTTTGTGGGTGGAGCTTCATCAGTGTCTTGGAGGAAATGTGTGTTGCCAGCAGCTGGCCTGTCTTTCTGTTATGAGAGCTTTTTAATTAAACATTTTAAATGCCTGTGTTGTCTCTTCACAACAATACAAACCTCACAAAGACAGAAGTTACTACCGGGGCCTGGGGTATTGCTATGATAGGCTGGGCCTATGATATAG
Organism: Phodopus roborovskii; assembly: GCF_943737965.1. Lineage (NCBI taxonomy): Eukaryota > Metazoa > Chordata > Mammalia > Rodentia > Cricetidae > Phodopus > Phodopus roborovskii. The sequence goes on along the minus strand of NW_026126928.1, from coordinate 63,501 downwards.
TTTCCTAGATGAGTTCTCAGTAGTGTTGTTCTGCAAGCTTTCCTCTCCCTTTATGACTCTTCATTGTGATTTTTTTCAGGGCTATAAGCAATTTGAAGAGCCAAGAAATGGTGCATGTTTAACTCCCATTCATTTCCCTCTAGGTGAATACAGCATGAAGACCATGTCATGATATAAGTGTGAGAATCCCCAGGATTTTATAACTATATTGGAAAAGAAGAAGACATTTCTAATGTGAGTATCACACTTACTCTTCCTCACATATATGGGTTATTTTAGGATGCAGTGACCTATGATGATGTGCACATCAATTTAAATCAGGAAGAGTGGGCTTTGCTGAATAATCCCCAGAAAATGGTCTACGAGTATGTGATGCTGCACACCTAGAGAAATCTCACTGCTAAAGATAAGATTTCATTTACATTCTTGCTTGAAATTAAGGGGACAGGTATCCTTGCTTATTGATACTTTTGTCTAATTTCAATTGAGTAAAGACAAAATTAGTTGAATAAGGCATAGTTCTTAGAATTTTTAATATATTAACTTACATTCTGTACTATTTCGATTAATATATGATATATATTCTGGTCTTATATTTCAGGCTACATTTGGGAAGAATTTACTATTGAAGAACATTGTCAACGTTCTAGAAAAAGTGAATGGTAAATACATTAATTTATACAAATTAACCTCTGAAACAATTTTAATTTTTCATGCAACTTTTACATAAAAACAACAGTGTACATAAGCACAGCTTAAACTTTATTGATTTTTCTTAATTTCTCACAAACAAGTACCTCAATGTCACATAGCTATTCTGTGTTTTCAAGGAATTCCTGTGGAAAAAAAGACAAGGATACAATGACTAAACACATACCACTGTTTGAATTATAGCCCCATGAAAGTTAGGCTGTTTTTGCAAGACCCTGGCATTTATTCTGTAGACCAGGCTGCCCTTGAACTCAAACATTTACATGCCTCTGCCTCCTGAGGGCTGGGATTAGAGTTTCACCTTTGGGAAATATAAAACCATTTGGGATACATGAGGAATAGTTATTACAAATCGCTGAGGCTCTGAATAATCATATCAGGGTAAATTGAGTGGCACTGATCTTTCTGCAGTGAGAACAAGAGGTACGGGTGTTGCTGCCTTATTTGAGACAGCAGGCATACAGACTTAGTAGGTATAGGCATCTGCACCTCCATGATATATGCCTGAAGACATGAGCTCAATCACCAGAACACATCCATAGAAGATATATCTTATGGCATCTGCATTCCTCAAATGCACATCTTGAGCAAACATAATGATAAATAGTAAGAATAATATTTAGTCATTCTTACTGGGATAGCACAGGCTCTTCCTGATTTTGATTATTTAGAGATCTTTCTGCAAAATTTGAGTTTATGTGAGTTTTAACATCCTAGTTAGTTTTGTTGTGTTGAGTTTTGCCTTATTCCGATTGGCTCCAGAACTTTACCAACCATTTTCTTTATCACAGGAATTTCTGGATAGGGTTATTACTGAAGAGGAGGGAAGCCTCTTGAGACAGCTTATCACAAGCATATATGTTGCAATCTTGGCATTGTGCTGACCTTGCCCCCAAACTATGGGCAGGACATGCATGCCCAACATGGCCACATCATGGATACCTCTTCTCTCCCTCTTCTCTGTTCTGTGTTGGCTAACTTTTTTCACCACCTTTCTTTTCCCTCCAACAATGAACTCCAGGTGGCCTCATTGAGTTTCTTGTTTGTGTTTCATTGCTAACTGCTGTAGCAAATGAACAACAATATCCATCTTTCAGGAAGAATTGAGTACCCTTTGTAGTGAGTTACAAGGGAAGCCAAATTTCAGGTGTGTCAGTTCAGAGTGATTGGGAGCTGGTGGTTATCTAAGCCAGAGGAATATGTTGTGAGTTTAGCAATGCAAATGGAAGCATTCTAGTTGGAGGAGGGATACATATGAGAAATGTGGAAGGAAGTTACTGTATTCACTCTTACAATATTTCTGTTTTATAGAGCATAATAATATATTTTTAAATTTTTATCTATTTATTTATTTATTTTTCATAACCAAGTCCATTTAAATGAAAACAAACATTTATAGACAATATTTGGGAATTTGGGCGTCGTTCTTTCCAAACTACTCCCTGCTGGTAAGGGGCACTGTCTTGGGGGATTCTAAGAAGATGCAGAAATCCTGGCTGTAGTCTGTAAGTCTGCATTGTCCAGCAGTTTTGAATGTAGGATCACCTGGTACTCTGTTTCAGGCAGTCTGGCTTGATCAAACCACATTAGTCTGGAAGGAATCCACAGCTTTTCATTTTCTGTGGAAACAAAAATAGAAATCCTTTTGCCCAGTAACTTGTCCTTGAACTTAAATTTTGGAGTCAAAGCATTATTTATTTAATTTATTATTTTACATGTCAATCCCCATCCCCCTCTCCCTCTCCCTCCCTCCCTTTTACTCTCTCTACCCTCTCACATGCACCCTAATCACCCTCCTTTCCCATCCCCCCCCACGTGAATTCCATATGTAGGGGAATGTAATCTATTTCGTGTCATGTAGGTCTGACAGGTCATGTGAAGTAGGGACTATGGCTTCTCTCCTGTCTCTAGGTTAAGGGAGTTATCCCTCCATGGGAGATGTGTTCACAAGGTCCTTTTGTGCACAAGGTATTCATCCTGGCTCTACTGTCTCAGGTCCCTTAGACTGCTCAGTCCTTCTGCCTAAGACCCCTATTCAGAGGGGCCTGAGACAGTCCCTTGCTGGCTTCCCAGCTATCAGACTGGTGGCCCGTTAGCTCCTCCTTATTCAGGTAAGCTATCTCTGTGTTTCTGCAGCCTTGTCTTATCCTCTCCATCTGCATCTGGGTTCTACTTCAACTCAGTATTTGTGTATGGGTGTTTGCGCCTGTTTCCAACAGGCATTGGTTGAGGGCTCCATGGAAAGTTAGTTGTTGATCTCTCTATCCGTGAAGGGCATTTATGGTAGCCTTTCCAAGGAAGCTCAAATTGTTAGTTGGCAGCAGTCTTGTAGTTCTCTAGACCTTTCTTTGTGTTCAGTTTTATCTTCAAACCAATATTGGCTCCCTCTTTTATGTTCTTTCTCTCTCTCTTTCTCTCCCCTCTCTCTCTCTCCTGTCTTCTATTCCTAACTGGGCTCAATCGTCCTGGTCGCACATGTTTTCATTTCCTCCCCCTTGTTTTCAACTACATCTCTCTCCATTCTTCCCCTGTGCTCTGGGGGACTTAATCCTTCCCGGTTCTGTGAGGGACTGAATATGAATCTCTTAGAATACACCTTGTATCCTACTTCCTCTGGTGTTGTGAATTATAGACTGGTGATCCTTTGCTCTAACTCTAAAATCCATATATGAGTGAGTACATACTATGTTCCTCTTTTTGTGACTGGGTTACCTCATTCAGGATGGTTTCTTCTAGTGCCATCCACTTGCCTGCGAATTTCAAGATACCATTATTTTTTTCTGCAGAGTAGTATTCCATTGTGTAGATGTGCCACGTCTTCATTATCCATGCTTCAATTGAGGGGCATCTAGGTTGCTTCCAGGTTCTTGCTATTACAAATAGTGCTGCTATGAACATAGTTGAACAGATGTCTTTGTTGCATGATGTGCATCATTTGGGTATATGCCTAAGAGGGGGATTGCAGGGTCCTGTGGTAAATTAGTTCCCATTTTCCTGAGGAACTGCCATACTGATCTCCAAAATGGCTGTGTGAGTTTGCATTCCCACAAGCAGTGGAGGAGTGTTCCCCTTTCTCCACATCCTCTCCAACATGAGTCATCATTGGTGTTTCTAATTTTAGCCATTCTGGCAGGAGTAAGATGGGATCTCAAAGTTGCTTTGATTTGCATTCCCTGATAGCTAAGGATGTGGAGCACTTTCTTAAGTGTCTTTCAGCCTTTTTAATTTCCTCTATAGAGAATTCTTCCTTCAGTTCTGTACCCCATTTTTAATAGGTTTATTCGGTGTTTTGTTGACTAGTTTCTTGAGTTCTTTGTATATTTTGGAGATCAGCCCTTTATCGGATATAGGATTGCTGAAAATCTTTTCCCAGTATGTGGGCTGCAATTTGGTCTTCTTCACTGTGCCCTTTGCCTTACAGAAGCTTCTAAGTTTGAAGAGGTCCCATTTATTAATTATTTCTCTCAGTGTCTGTGACCCTGGAGTTATGTTCAGGAAGTGGTCAACTATACCAATTTGTTCAAGGGTATCTCCTACTTTCTCTTTTAAGAGGTTCAATGTCGCTGGATTGATGTTGAGGTCTTTGACCCATTTGGACTTGAGTTTTGTGCATGGTGACAGACATGGGTCTATCCTCAGTATTCTACACACCCTCATCCAATTGTGCCAGCACCATTTGTTGAAGATGCTGTCTTTGCCCGATTGTATAATTTTAGCTGTTTTTCGAAAATCAGGTGTTCATAGGTGTGTGGGTTAATATTATGATTTTCAATTTGATTCCATTGGTCTACCTGTCTATTTTTATGCCACTACCAGGCTGTTTTCAGAACTACAGCTCTGTAGTAGAGATTAAAGTCAGGAATGGTGATGCCTCCTGAAGTTCTTTTATTGAATAGGGTTGTTTTGGCTATACTGGGTCTTTTGTTTTTCCATATAAAGTTGATTATTATCCTTTCAAGGTCAGTGAAAATTTGTGGTGGGATTTAATGGGGATTGTATTGAATCTGTAGATTGCTTTTGGCAAGATTGCCACTTTTACTATGTTTATCCTACCTATCCAAGAGCAAGGGAGATCTTTCCATTTTCTGGTATCATCTTTAATTTCTTTCTTTACAGCCACAAAGTTCTTATTATATAGGACTTTTACTTGTATGGTGAGTGTTACACCAATATTCTTTATGTTGTTTGTGGCTATTGTAAAAGGTGATGTTTCTCTGATTTCTTTCTCTGTCTCTTTGTCGTCTGAAAAAAGTAGGACTACTGATATTTTTTAATTTATCTTGTATCCTGCTAGTTTGTTGAAGGTGTTTATCGCTGTAGGAGTTCCCTGGTAGATTTTATTGGGTCGCTTATGTAAACTATCATATCATCTGCAAACAGAGACAGTTTGACTTCTTCCTTTCCAATTTGCATCCCTTTGATCTCCTTTTGTTGTCTTATAGCATTAGCCAGAACTTCTAGTATGATATTGAAGAGATATGGAGAGAGAAGGAAGCCTTGTCTTGTTCATGATTTTAGAGGAATTGCTTTAAGTTTCTCTCCATTCACTCTGATGTTGGTAGTTGGTTTGCTGTATATTGCTCTTATTATGTTTAGGTATGTTCCTGTTATTCCTGACCTCTCCAAGACCTTTATCATGAAAGGGTGTTGAATTTTGTCGAAGGCTTTCTCCGCATCTAGGGAGATAATCATATGGTTTTCCTTTTTCTGTTTGTTTATATGATGGATCACGTTGATAGATTTTCGTATGAAAATAATCCCTGCATTCCAGGAATGAAGCCTACTTGGTCATGGTGGATGATTTCTCTGATGTATACTTGAATTTGGTTTGCCAGTATTTTATTGAGTATTTTTGCATCAATCAGGGATATTGGTCTGTAGTTTTCTTTCTTAGTTGTGTCTTTCTGAGGCTTGGGTACCAAGGTTATTGTGGCTTCATAAAAAGAGTTTGGCAATGAACCATCTGTTTCTATTTTGTGGGACACTTTGAGGAGTAGTAGTATTAGTTCTTCCTTGAATATCTGGTAGAATTCTACACTGAATCCATCTGACCCTGGACTTTGTTTGGTTTGAAGGCTTTTGATGTCTGCTTATATTTCATTGAGGTTTATAGGTCTATTTAAGTTGTTTGTCCTTGATTTAATTTTGGTAAGTGATAGTTATCCAGAAATTCGTCCATTTCCTTTGAATTTTCAATTTTTGTGGAATACAGATTTTCAAAGTATGACCTTGAAATTGTCTGGGATTCCTCTGTGTCCGTTGTTATGTTCCCCTTTTTGTTTCTGATTTTGTTAATTTGCATGTTCTCTCTCTGCTTTTTTGTTAGTTTGGATAAAGGTTTGTCTATCTTGTTGATTTTCTCAAAAAACCAACTCTTCGTTGCATTGATTTTTTTTTCATATTGTTTTCTTGGTTTCTATTTTATTGATTTCAGCCCTCAAGTTGATTATTTCCTTCAATCTATTGCTATGGGGTGAGTTCGGATCTCTGTGTTCTAAGGCTTTCAGTTGAAGACTGAGTTAACTTTGCATCTCTCTATCATGAGTGCTGTTTGTCAAAGGAGATGCAGTCTTTTTTTTTTTTTTTTTTTTTTTTTTTTTTTTGCATCCTGACTTGTCACGCATTTATGTTATGAGTGGGAGAAAGACATATATATTCTATGCTTTCACAGTTTAGATAGCAGATGGACTGAGAGTATATGCAGTCTTTAGACTTATTTCGAGAATATCCTTTTAGCCTGAATGTGAATTAGAACTCTTTCAAAATTTGACTCAACAGAAAGTGGGTGACTGGGTTCCAGGTTGGACTTTGGGTTATGGTTTGTATATGTGTAGAGAAATGGTGCTTACAAGAGGCCTTAATATTTCTCTTGGTGTGCTTTTCCTTGGCCAGTCATAAAGAAAGTATTAGAAACAGTACACATACCTGCAGTGTGTAGTGCAGTTATGAATGAATGAAGACCACGAGGCAGTTAAAACTCAGAAAGAAAGCATTTACTCTCCACATGTTAACATGGAAGACGTTTTCCCATTTCTCAAAGCAAACATGTCACATGTGTGTGAACCTCCACAAATAAGGAACTTATTCCCAGAAAAGACTGCACTGCTCTCTGGTATTTTCACTTAAACTTTGTTAAAATTGTAAAGGAACAAATAGCAGTGAGGTAATTTGTCCCTAAAAAGGCAAAGGAGGCAATCTTAGAAGATGAATGACTCTGAAAAGGAAGAAAAAAACTATAGTAACAAGCCAACATTTCCCACACATATTCTTCTCATCCATCTGTTTGTAGTTAGATCACTCATGAGTTTCTTGTAGGGCTTTCCTTGAGGACTGTGTTTTCACCCTGTATTTCTTTAGCTCAACATAATTACCTCTGTTCCATCATTTGTGGACCAGCATGTTCTGTAGAAGTCAGAATCCAGAACTTTTCACTAAATGGAAAATGTTTTTTTTTTTTTTTCTAGAAACCATTTAGTTGTATCCTCCCTACCCCCTTTCTCAGTTTAATGCCAGAACGAAAAGATTTGTTAAGAAGCCAGTAATACATTACTGGGTAGAAGTTGATTTGTTTGCTCATTTATTTTTGTTGGTAGTGGCTTTGAAATATTCCGTGTAGTGTGTTTACTTGTTGAATAATAATTCAGAAGTGTTTATGAGCCCTTAAAATCTCTTAAGCAGTGAGACAAACAAACAGGTTTCGAGAATCAGTGTGATGCTTCCCTCACTCACGCCATGGGCTGTTTCTGGTTTTGTCACTGTCCTGCTTTGCATTTAAACACAGGCCACTCAGCAGAGTGCAGTTTTAAGTTTATTTCCCATGGCGTCCCAGTTTTAAGTTTTATCTCATTTAACTCAACAAAGCCTGTTCACTCTATATGTTTTGTCCCTTTGGGAACCTAGCCCAGCCTCGTTGAGTGGTTAGTGTACTGGTAACTGAAAAGTCAGGGCTGGTAAGCCATCTTAGCGAAGCTCCTGCCCAGCGAGAGCATTTAACCTTCTATATGTGAGGCACTGGGATTGTTCCCCACATTATAAAACAAAAGCAAAAACTAATATATGCAGCTTTGACCTAACTTTAAAATTCAAGCCTTCAGAATTATGACATAGACATTTTGCTATCAAAAATAAAATGTAAAGGGTTTGTTATTATCATCTTCAATTTGACAGCTAAATGTTTATTTGTTCTTACATTTGTATATGTGTGAAATGAATATTTATTCATTTATGTGTTGTAAATCTAACTATATGGAATGTTTTCCTCTCTGGAATATGTAATAATATTTGATAAAACCATTACTATTTGTGGTTTCCATTTTGATAAACCAAACTAAATGAGATTCCTATAGATCCTTACATTTTAAATGCTTGCATTTTTAATACATTTGTTTGTAAAAGTTTGCTATTTTGTCCTCTGCTTACACATAAGTGCCTGTGTTCTAAGCTTTGCCATTAGAAATGTAAAACATGATTTACCTCTGCAAGCAAGTGTTTGAGGATGAAAGCAAGTCTTTCAATCTTAGCAAGCTAAACTGCCATCAAAAATCAAACCAGACAAAGAAACAACATCTGTTCAGTATTTCCTGAAGGGAAATCGTTAAGAAAGGTATTGGAATGGCCCTGTGATCTTTCATACTGTCATCCTGTCAACCAGTGAAGGCATGTCTTGCCACAGAATTGCCTATTTTAAAAAGTAAATAAAGAAACAGTCAGAGCTGGAGAGCTGACTCATCAGTTAAAAACACTTTTTGATCTTGCAGAAAACCCAGGTTCAATTCCCAGCACTTACTTGATGGCTGACAACCATCTGTAACTCTAGGCCCATGGGATCTGACAACTTCTTCTGACTTTCACAAGCAACAGACACTTGTGTGGTGCTAAGACATACATGTTTATTCACATCTGTGGGTATACATGCCCTTGTGAGCATGTGTATGCGTGTGTGTGTGTGTGTGTGTGTGTGTGTGTGTGTGTGTGTGTTTGAGTGTGTATGGACCTTCCACTATCTTTCTCTGTCTTTTGAGACAGGCTCTATCACCTGACTATCAGGCCCCCGGGTTCTTCCGTTTCTCCCAGCCAGCACTGGGATTATAGGCCTTGCTACTCTGCCAGTGTAAAGGGTGCTGCAGACTGGGACACAGGTTTTCATACTTGCACAGTAAGCACTTTATCAGCTGAGCTACCTCTCCATCCTCATCCTTTGTAATTTTCAAATGTAGCAATAAACTCATTATGAAGCCAACTATCAATTTGTTAAATAGAAGATTATGAGCACTGAAAAACAAATATGGTCACTTGGAGCCAGTGTGGATTTTGCTAGCAAGAAATTATGCCTGGTAACATAGGCCTGGTAACCTTTCAACTTGAGATGTTGAATAAGGATGAGCACAAGTTCAAGGCCCTCAAGGGCTACAGAGAGAGTTCAAGTCCAGTCTGAGCAATTTAGCAAGACTCTTCCTCCAAATAAAAAGTGGTAGAGCATTTTGCCTACATGTACAAGGCCCTGGGTTCACCCTCCAATACTGATAGAAGGAAATAAGGGTAAAGAGATAAAGGGACTGGGAGAGATGACTCAGCAGTTAAAAGTGCTTGCAGCTTTTTCAGAGGACCCAAATTTGCCCAGCACCCACACTGGGACACCCACAGTTGCCTGTAGCTCCAGCTCTATGCCATCTAGTCACCTATTCCGACCTTGGCAGGTACCTCCACAAGCAGACACACATGCATGCATATAAGTAACAATGCTATCTTTGGAGACTAGAGAGATAACTCAGCTATTCAAAGCAATTATTTTTGCAGGAGACAAAGGTTCAGGTAACAGCACCCATGAGGTGGCTTACAACGAGCTATAACTCTAATTCCAGGAGATTTGATGTTCTCTCCTGGCCTACACAGGCACCTGCTTGTACACAGTACACATGTATACAATAAAGTAAATAAATATTTAAAGTGGGGTTAAGAAATTGAGGCATATATTAAATTTGTGGGGCGTTTGGTTTGGTTTGGTCTGGTTTATGTTTTAGAAACAAGGTCTTTCTGTGTAGCCCTGCCTATCCTAGAACTCACTCTGTATCCCAGACTGGCCTTAAACTCAGAGATCCTCTGCCTGCCTCTGCCTCACAAATGCTGAGATTAAAGGCATGGGAATTTTTTTAAATATATATTTATTCTCTGTGAATGTGTGTGGTGTGTGCATACTATGGTGTTTATGTGGAAGTCAGAGGACAACTTGTGGTAGTTGTTTTTCTCCACATGATTCCAAGGATCTAACTCAGGTCATCAGACATGGCAGATGAATGGGAAAAAAAAGAGAGATAAACAAATAGATAGGAAGGAAGGAAGGAAGGAAGGAAGGAAGAGAGGTAGAGAGGTAAGGAAGGGATTTTGGCACCAGATGAATAAAATGGGTGCAGCAAAGAAACCACAATAGCTATTCCATGAGTAAAGGGTAAAGTTTCTTCCAAATCACCAAGGCTGTCTCTTGGTAAGTGGGGGCTGGGGGGCTGAGGGGATTAATGCATGTGATTTCTAGTGCCATGAAAACATCACTGAAGAAAGCTTTAGCTGGTTCAGGGTCTGAGTGCAGGTGGCTTATATAGGGATTCCTACAGGAGGCAGGTATTCAGGTAGGTTAAGTTACCAGAAAAGCAGCCAAAACTCTGTCCTACTGGAACTCTTAGACACTTGCAGAGACAATTCTTAACACTTCTACTGAAGTGTGACAAATCCGAGATACTGTGTTCATGCTCCTGTAAATGAGGGTCAGGTTCTCCCTCTAGTCAGGTTGCATGCAGTTAGTCAGGGAGCCACAAGGGGAGATGAAGAGATTCTAAATGGTTAAATTTTTAGTTTTAGTTTAGGTGTTTGGGAATTAGTAGCAGAGGTTTTACAGTGTGGTATATATACTAAAATCCACTGTATCAGACATTTCACAAGGGTTGGTTTGATGTGTGATTTCTGTCTCAACATCCGGGTATAAAAGGGGTGGTATGTTAAAGCAACCAGTAAGCATCTTCCACAGTACACCCATTCAGCCTCCATCGTCTTGTGTATTACACTTTTTTGTCTGAGCACAGTGACTGATAGTCTTTTTTTTTTTTTTAACAATAAAGTAAAGAAAATGCCAGCAACTAGAAGGTTAGCAGAACAGCCTATATTCTTTACTTTTGGAAACTTTACTGAAGCCACTGGGAATTTTTTTTTTTTTTATTAATCTCCATCCTTTTCTATTTATTACAGATTTTCCCTTCGATGAGCCCTTCTGTTGGCCAGCCCTTGCCCCTAAACATCAGCAAGCATTCCCATGAATACTTCTTTCCCCTTACATTGCACTAGTCCCAGCTCTTAATGATTCTTGAGCTGTCACCTTCTTCCCGTGTAGCCTCTCCTCTCCTGGACTGCTTGCTTAGTGGCTTGAAGAGTCCAAAGCAAGAGAGCAGCAGCCATTGCATTACGTGGGGTCACTAGGAACCAGAAACACTGCTCTCCACACTGATTGAGAGACGAGTAGACTCAGATATCCAGAATGACCAACAAGCCTTGCTAGGCTGTTCTGGAAAGAGGTCCTGTTCCAGGTAATGGGAGAAGAAGGGAATGTGACTCCAGAGTTCAGGGGATTTGGAAAACCATGGTTTACCCAGATGGTTTTCATTCCTTCCCAACTAGAGCACCAGTTCAGACAAGGACTTCTAGGCATGGCATTTGAGAATTTGGTCTCCTTTATAACCTTTATAGTCCCTGGACCTAATTTTGAGCACATTTTGCTGCCTGTGCACTTGATGCATCTAAATGTTTCTGGGACATCTGAGATAACAGTGGCTAAACAGAATCTGCCTTTTCTTCATCCCATTTGTGTGTGTGTGTGTGTGTGTGTGTGTGTGTGTGTGTGTGTGTGTGGTGTGTGTTTTGGGTTTTATTTTGTCGTGGTGATTCACGGGTTTTTCTATATAGTGTGCTTGCTCTATAGGCCAGGCTGGCCTTAAACTCTGCCTCCTGAGTACTGAGGAGATTAGAGGCATGTACCACCACCGCCTGACTTTATCCCAACTTTTAAATTGTGAGTGCTGGTGCCTAGAGTTCTTTACTAGGGATGTTTCTGGGTCAGGTTTGCTATTTGGACTTGTCACAAATCCTGGAGATTTGGTTTAAGTATTTGGGAGTACAGGGGCGGATCCCTGGATGGACAAAGGCATAGAATCAGGGGTGGGAAAGAAGAATGTTAGCACTGGAGAACACCTTGCTCTGTCCCACTGGGGAGTGAGGATACTGGGAATGTACCCTCTTTATGGGGATGAGGATTGTGCCTGGATTGCTAAACCTAGGCATTAATTGGACCTGGGCCAAACAAAAACAAACATTCCTGGACTAGGTCTTTGCAATTCAATGTCAAGCCCATTTATTGCACATGGCTTTTTTGTTGTTGTTGTTGTTAATTGTAGTCTCAGCTGGCCTCATACTCACAGAGATCCTCTGGCCTCTGCCTCCTGAGTGCTGGGACTAAAGGTGTGCACCACCACTGACTGGATATAGGTTTTATTTATTTTTTAAAGACAGGGTCTTGCTATAATTGGTAGACTGGCCATGAAATCTTGATCTTAGTGCCTTCATTTCCTGGGTGCTTTTCTTTATGTTTTTTTTTCTATTTGTTTGTTTTAGAGTTTGTTAATAGTACTTCTCTTAGTAATGGCAGTTCCTGGGTGGGTAGGGGAGTGGCTCTTACAGACAAGTGTTAATGTTGCTAATCTCAGACTTGTCAGGCTGCCTTCTGATTCCCTCAGACAACAGGAGTATGTGAAACCATCTAAAGCTATCTCCCACTGACACCCTTCTCCCTTTGGACTTGCAAAATACAAAACTTCTTGCTAGGGGAGGGGGTCTAGGCTTGACTTCCCAATAGTAGAGTATCTCACAGCTCTTGTTGCTGGTACCCTGCCTGTTTTGATGAGCTGTTGTCCTTCTTGGTATTCGGGAAGAAGACCAGAGAAGCTGGCTCCTTTGGCTTCATCTCTGTTGTTACTGATGTAAGTAATAAAGTGCCTGAATCTAAAAAGAGCTCACTATATATATGTATGTATATATATATGTATATATATATGTATATATCCTGTAACTTCTGTCAAAGCAACTCACAGCCAGCCTTCTGCCACCTGCACTTTGAGAGCTGTGCAGCCTCACCCAAGTTTGTGTGCCCTTCAGGAGTTATGGAAGGCAGACTGCCTAACAGCAGTCATCTGAAATACAAAAAAAAAAGTGTTGCTCTCAGGCTCAGTGTATCTTGTCTTCCTAGGGTCTATAACCATTCTGTTGCACCTGAGGTTCCTGCTGATTCCCTTCTCCCTTGGGGCTACCCCATAAGTAATTACACCATATCCTTGTTTCAGCCTGCCTCTCCCTGGTTTATGATTTCAGTTATTACACTTTCTCCATATATATATTTTGCTGGGCCTTGTCAGCTGACACGGTATTGAGCAGTTTTACAATATTCACAATGAAACGGTCTGGAATTTTCCTTCCTTGGTAAACATCTGTTACTTGAAAGCTGCCAGCAATGTTTCTGAGCCCATAAATTAACTTGAAAAAAAAAAAAGATTGATCTCTGATCATATTCAGCAAAACCCTTGAATACTTCAACCACTGTTTATAATTGCAAACAGTGATCTGAAGTAATCAATTTTAAGAAAAGGACAGTAGAGAGAAAAGGGTGAGAGTGGGGTTTGTGAATAAAGAGCAAACTATCTGTCTCTCTCAGAACAGCTCCCATCAATGTAGTCAAGCCTAAATCTCTTCTTTAGACTAAATGGGGAATTGTGAGATATCCACCCTGCCTGCACCTGTTGCCCCTTGGGGGTGGGGACAGGTGTGGACATGACCTTCACGGAGTGGGAGGGCTGGGGCTGGGGTACCGGACCCCAGCTAGTGTTCTTACTTCCTGTTGGAGACAGAGCATCCGGAGGCATCCTTGAAACTGGAACCTGTGGCGATCATCTGTTTCTTGTGTAAGTGATTTCTCTCCGAATAAACATCCATCAACTTGTTGCTTCCCAGATCCTTATTTACCACGATTTACAACCCAGCAGAGTTTGCATGACTGGGCTTTCTGCTGTTTGTGCTGGGTATCTGTATAGCAAAAGAGGAATGTCCTATAGGTCTACAGTGTGAATTCAGTTATCTGTGTTGTCTTGTAAAGTTCCTTTTAATAAGCAACTGTCAGTTGCTGTTCTGGTTTTATATTTTCATCTTTCTTGTGCTGGATAGCCTTAACCATATTTTTGGACTTCAAAATAACATTTTAGGCTTATTCTAGGGAGCATAGTGTTTGCTTTAGATGATTATATATTATCCTAAGTTTTTAATTGCTTTTTATTATCAGAGCTTTTAGGTAATGTGTATCCATTATGAGGAAATATATGATGATTTCTGGCAAATGTACATCCCCACATAACTACTACCACAATTGGGAAATAGCATATCTATTTCTCTCTGCCTCTGCTATAACTCTCCTGGATCCTGAGTCCTTAGCAACCACTGTTCTGCTTTTTATTTTGATAGCTTAGTGTACCTTTTTTTTAGAATTCATACAATAATATCATAAGTTAGTTGTTAAACGTGGCTTCTTTCAATCAACAAAGTATATTTAATATTTAAGATCTGCCTGCATCTGAGTGGATGCCATTAGTATATCTCGTTTGTTGTTGGGAAATATCCAGTGTACAGTCTATCATAACTTGTTTATCCAACCAAATCTAGACTATTTCCAACAATATTTAGTAAACTTCACAATTAAAAACAATTTTTTTTTTAATTTGCTTGAGTGCCTGTTGGGTGTCATTTGAGAGCCAGCATGAACAAAGAAATGAGTGCTTTCATGCATTAGTTCCTATGGCTCCTCTAAGAAATTGCACAGTTGATGGCTTAAGGTAACAGAAATTAGTTCTTACTTACAGAAGCCAGAATCCCTAGGTCAAGATTTGGTAAGTTGGGTCATGCTGTGTGTTGCGAGATGTGTCCCATGGGACTCTCCTGGTGGTTTCTGGGGACCCATCTGTTCGGTGACTTAAAAACCACATCGCTTAGAGCTTTGTTCTACTCTCACATCACCTTCTTTTCTGTGTTTTCTTTTCTAAGGGCACTTGTTATTGGATTTAGTGTCCTTACTAATCCAGGATGGTCTCATCTTGAGACTCTCAGTTACATCTGAAAAAAAAAAAAAAAACCTTTAGGTTCTAGGTGGACATGTTTTAGGGGTTACTACAGAAATTCCTGCCAAGTGTTAAACAGTGGTAACAGAGCAGAAGAATAATTTGAGGTGGAGTGCTGGAGGACTGTAGATGTAACTGAACAAGCCAGTGATGAAAGAAGCGGGACAATAGCACTGGGCAATGCTGTCTGAAATCAAGAGAACCCCAGGTCGCAGGCACTGCTCAGGAGTGGCCCTCACTCGGGAAAGGGCAGGGAAGGGAATGCCTGTGGGACAGGCAAGGAGAATTGATTAGGGACAGGGTCTCACTGGGTAGCCTTGGCTGTCTGGGAACCTGCTATGTTGACCAGGTGGACCTAAACTCAGAGATATCCATTTGCCTCTGTCTCCCAAGAGCTGGGATTTATTTTATATATATGAGTGTTTTTTATTTAAAGATTTTATTTATTATATATAAAGTGTTCTGGCATGTATTCTTTCATGCTAAAAGAAGGCACCAAATCTCATCGTAGATTGTTGTGAGCCACCATGTGGTTGTTGAGAATTGAACTCAGGGCCTCTGGAAGTGCAGTCAGTGCTCTTAAACTCTGATCCATCTCTCCAGCCTCATGTATGAGTGTTTTGCCTGCATGTTTTTGTGTGCCCATGTATGCCTGGTGTGTTGGGGGGAGCAGAAGAGGGTGTTGAATCCTCTGGAACTGGGGTTACAGATATTGTGAACTGCCATGTAGGTGCTGGGTACTGAACCAAGGTCCTCTGCAAGAGCAGTAATTGCCCTTAACTACTGAGCCATGAGGTCAGGACATAGACTTAAGGACATGGAAAGTTTTTGCCAAGTGGATATCCTTCGAATAATGAAAACTTGACAATAACATTAAATGTCTTTTGAGAGCAAGGTGATACAAGTAAGAAGTAGCAGGTTACACTAGAAGTGTTCAGGTGGGAAGAATGTCTGAGACTCAGCAGACTGCAGAGTACACAGACCACAGGATAGGGTTCAGAGATCCTGCCTCAGGATTCCTCCAGAGCCCAGTTGAAGAAACACCCATTATTTGTGCCCACAGAGCCCCCTCTCTCTTTCCCACATACTTTCTCCACAAGTACTCTCCTGACTTATAGCATTGTGGTTCATCTGGGCTGTCAGTTTTTGTCATACTTTGTAACTATAATGGGATCATTCACCCTATATACTCCACTGAGTCTTGCTCCATCCACCCCTGGAGTGAGATTTCTGAGGATTCATTTCTGTTATTACACAGAATAATCATTTGCTTGTTCTCATTGTTGTATAACATTGTCTTATGTGAACAGCCTATCATTTAATCATCTGCTTTACTACTGATGCACATTTGGAGTTTTCCTGTTTGGGGTAGAACAAAGAAGTATATAAATAAAGTGTGGTGTCCTGTGTATATTTAGCAGTAGTGGATAATGTTCAGAGTCTCTCCAATTTGCCAACTTGGAGCTTGGTTCTGTTTTAGAATATGTTTTGGAGGTAAAACAGCCTATCCACTGTGTCTCACTGAAGAGAACTAGGGTTAAATACAAATGTTTGCCACTGAGCCTCTGCTAGGTAAGGCTCATTATCAGATAGGGACTTGGGGTGTAGGTGAAAAAAAGAGAAAGGTGGGAATTTTGTTCGATATAATCCTGAGCTGCCAAATGAGGTATCAACAAAGGGGTAAATGTTCAATCTCAACCTCAACAGCTTGGTCTGGATTAGAAACAAAGCAGTAGGAGCATCCACAGAGCGAGTTTTAAGACATGGCAGAGGCAGTCCCAACAAGGGAGTGAGTAGAGATGAGAACACAGGATGCTCTCTCACCATGAAATCTGGGAAAAGGGAGAAGCAGCAAAGACAAAACAGCAGAAGCCTGTAAGGCCACAGGGAAACCTCAAGTGTCATGAAGCACATCTGGAAGGAGAGGTTTGTCCGGGCCACAAAGGTCCAGAGGAAGACTGACAAGGTACCGTGTCAGTTAGGCATGTGCACAGGACATTGCTTGAGACCATGCTAGCTTTGGTATCTTTTTTTTTTCCAAAAGTGAGAATTGGCCTGAGTAACTAGAGGAAGTATAAGAGAAATAGGGCTGCCACTAGGTACACATGAGAATGTGCTCTAAGCAAGGACGTGAACGCAGTAAGGGAGCTCGCCATGGGATGTCTGCAGAAGAGGTCACAGCAGTGTAGACATGAAGTATCGATGGAACAACAGGTAGCATGCTGTGCCTAGAACTGTGAGCAGGGAAAATAGTGGGAAAATTGGCCAGGGAAGCAACGAAGGGCCAGGTCACATAGCCTCTCAGAGGTCACTGCAAGTGCTTTTGTCCATTGTGCCGAAACGGGGAAGCTACTCAGAAGTTTAGGGCCAAAGGGTGACATATTTTGTCTTAATTCAATAAGCTTCAACATCATGATTAGTAGTGATATGTCACATGCTTCTATTTTAATCTCCAGAGCACAGTGAGTTCTCCTGTTGCCCCTAAGTCATATCAGCATTGTGCTGGAGGTCTAAACCAGAACACAAGGCTAGAAAACAAAATGGCCAGCCAGCGTTCATGGATGGTATGGCTTGGAGATGACAGGATTGTGCATGTTCAAGACAGCACTGCAGGTTTATAAAAGGAGAGCCTGGCACTGCTAGAGCCTACCATACCACTTGGTGGAAGTTTCCATCTATAGGAAAACTACACTTTGATTTGAGTGGCCTTTACAGCAAAAGTTGACACACTGACGGAAGCCCACAATCATCACAGAGGATGTAAGTTTTCTCTGTGACTGACAGATCAAACTCACAAAAGATTCAGTGAGTGGAGCAACACATTGGACCCAGTAAATGTAGCATGCACACCCTCTTTGCTCGGTATCCCACCTTCTAAAGCACAGCATTGGTGTGCTATCATGGAAATCAAAGCCTAATGGCTGGTTCTAAAACAGTCTAGTTTTATAAAATCCCCAAATGCTATGTCCAGAGTAGTGAAAATGTACAGGTTATAGCTACATACAGCATGTCTGACTAGTAGAGAAAGTAAAACATGAAAAAGATGTTATAAAATTCAGATCTACATAAATCAATGGTATGTGGGAAGGTATAGTAGTGTCTTGCCTTGTTCCTGTGACCAAATACCTGACAGAGGAAAATGAAAGCAACAACAGAAAAACACTTAAGGGAAAGAGGGCTTATTTTGGATATATAGTATGTCTTGGTAGAAAAGGCCTGGTAGCAGGAGTGTGAATCCTTTCCATTGCCTCTGTAGTCAGGAAACAAGTGAGGCCAGAGCATAAAACTTCAAAGCCTGACCCTAGTGGTCCTCTTCCTCCAGCAAGACTCCACCTCCTAGGGGTTCAACAATGTTCCAGAACAGACTACTGAGGAGCAACCTGCCCATCACACAAGTCTATGGTGGCAGTTTACATTCAAACCACAGCAGAATAAAAATCCTGAAAAAAAGGTAATAAAATTGTAAAATCTGTGTTTTAATCAGTTAGATTATATAATCTCTGGGGAGGGGGCACTGTGTAAAGTTGAAGTGGATAGGGTGTATCTTTGAACTCTGAAAACTTTGAATTTTGTTGCCTGTGTAGTAATTATGTAAACACTTGCTTTGTTAAGTCATTCAACTTAATATGACTATTCAGAGGTTGTGACATGCCACAAGGAAAAGTACTACATAAATGAAAACAAACAATAGACACCAATAAAAACTAAGAAACTGTGTATGTTATATATTAAGAAATGGAAACAAAAATCAGAAGAGAAACTGTGGAAGAGTATCATTCCTTGTAATACTGCAGGAAATAGGTATAACAAAACTGCTCCTAGGTAGTTCTTGAGCTATTTCCAGGCAATGTGGTATCTCAGCAAGCAGGGGAAAGTTTTGGGCTCCATGAATTCATGAGAAGAAATCTGTGTGGCATGTATAACAAAACTATCTTCAATATAATTCAGAGTGATGGTGCACACTTATAATCCTAGCACACCCAGGAGAGGCAGGATATGAAATCTCTCTCTCTCTCTCTCTCTCTCTCTCTCTCTCTCTCTCTCTCTCGCTCTCTCGCTGTCCCTCTCTCTTTATCTCTCTCTCTCTCCCTCCTTCCCTTCCCCTCCATCCCCACTTACTTGATCTGAATTTATTTTGCAGAGGAAATTTTAAAATTAGAAAAATCAGAATGGTGGCAGTGATGGTATTGGGAGATTGGAAAATGGAGGAGGGCTTCAGAAGGGAAAAGTTCAATGATATACATAAAGGTTAATAAAATGATTGATGCAGGTGGTGGTGTACACCTTTAATCCCAGCACAGGGAGGCAGGCAGATCTCTCTGTGTAGAGGCCAGCCTGGTCTACAGAGTGAGTTCCAGGACAGCCAAGGCTTATACAGAGAAACCCTGTCTCTAAAAAACAAAAATAATTAAAATAAGATGTGTGATAGGGAAGTACTGGTAGGACTCTTGCTCCCTGAAAAGGGCAGTATATTCCAGTTGCCATGACACCCTTAAGATGCCAGATACTTAGGGACAACCTATCAACCTCATTTTCCCCCCTTGAGACAAGCATCTGTAGATTTGGGATGTTGAGGTTATTGTTTTATTTTTTAGACAAGACTGCTGTTAATCCCCTTTAGATGTGATTGTGATGGTATCTTGCTTGTACAAATAAGGGCTGCCTGAAGGTCAGAGAATGGAGTTTGCCACTAGCTAACCATAGAGATCTGGAGGTCTGTACAGACAGACAGGAAGTAAAGTAGCTGGGCAGCAACAGGACATAAGCTGGGAAAAACTGAAATTGCTCTCTTGTCTGCTGAGGCACTAAGGAGATAAGGTGTGGCGGCGGCTTGCTCCTTCTCTCTGATTGCTCAACATTTTCCTCTGTATCTGACTCCTGCTTTTTATTACTTAGAACAATTAAGAGCTCCATTTACAAGTATGTGATCTCTTGATCCTCCTAGTTTGACTTCTGGAGTGAGTGCTGGAATAGCAGGTATGCGCCATCTCTCCCAGCTTGCTCTTATTTGTTTCAAAGTCTCACAAATGATTCTGATGTGCAGTCAAGTATAAAATCTAATATGCCCAGTTGGGATGCCTATGAACTGAGAGAGAGAAGGCCAGCCTATAATCACTAAGAGTACAAAAGTAGCACACGTACCTTGATAGTAACCAAAAGCTCTCTAATTGAACTTACCTGCTCAACAATATAGAAAGCATGCCTGGTACTAGAAACCTAGCCAACTACCCAAGGTTAGTTCAGTTGTGGGTCTTAGAAGATAAATTACAACCACCACTGTATTAAAACAACATAATTCCTAACTACATTATAAATATTTGTTCATATACTCACATATATAAGTGTAGTCCTCACCCTCATCCAAGGAACTTCTTTTTTGCAGTGAAGAGAAACCAATACAGAAAAACCACAGCTAAGTAAAATGCCGAATTGAGGGAAAACAATCCAAGGAGTACATGTACAAAACAATTCCTGAAAGTAAGGCTTTGGGGGACTTTGTAGAAGGAGGGGTGGAGAGATTGTTAAGAGTCAGGTGTTGAGAGTATGCTGTGAGAATGTGCCTCCTAGTAATGTCAGAAGCTACACCTATAAATTCTCTCCAACATGATTGCCTAAGCATGCTGCTACAGTGGACTGGAGGTAGCTCGCAAGGGTTCAACTCTGTACAACTCCAGACAACCAAGGAATACTGAGAAATATTCTTCTCCAGTGAAGGGCAATCGGTTTTCCAATACTTAGTGGTCAACACTGAAAACATAATAAATGTAATACTATACAAACTAAGCATGCTGTATTTAAGAATGCATATGTGTGTGCATATTTACTTGTGTGTATGTGTGTGCATGTAGCAAACATTGATACAAAATAAAAGGCCATGAATTCTAAAGCTAAAGGAGGGGGTATATGGGAGGGCTTGGAGGGAGGGAAGGGAAGGAGAAAATGTTTTAAATATATTGTAATTTCAAAAACTAAAAGATTTTTTTAGGCCAGTATGTTTTTAAGATCTCAACATGGATGTAAAACTCCTGGTATTCTTTAAAGTGAACCTGAGAGTCTGTACAAACCTCCCCCCTACACACACACACACACACACACACACACACACACACACACACACCATGATGCCCACATTTTATGACAGACCACATTTTGAGGATTCAGAGGTGAAAGGGATCCAATATACTTTGAACCCTGAGCATGTGATACAAAGCATATGTGTTTCCTGGCAATGTGGGACTCATAGCTTCTGCTGTTGTGAGATGAAAGAGCAAACACACCAGCCCAGCAGGACTCAGTGAGACTCCTTGTGGCTCACTAGTTGAGCCAGCATGGCCCCAACCACATTTTGACCCTGGAAAATATTTCCACAGTGTTCCAACTGTTTTCCCCAGCAGACCATGCCTTCAAGTTAGTCTTGATTCTTGTTCCCATCAAAAATAGTTGAGGTGAAGGAGTAAATTTAGCCAAGACCAACAAAATCTCTGAAGTCCTCACCACAGTTCTCTCAGGCCCCTGTTTCCATAACACGTGGCTGGGTCTTGCCAAACCCATCTCGATCAGCTTAGTGGTCATGGTGACAAGCCAGAGTGTTTTCTAAATAAGCTTACTCCTTCTTCTGCTTGAACTGACCTAGAAAATATATTTGTTCCATTTGGGCCTTTCTGAGCAAACAATGTCCACTTTGTGTTGTGTATACCACCTAATTATTTCAGATTACACAGCGTCAATTCACAGAAAATGATCCAGGCTACTTATACTCTTTTCCCATTTGTCCTTTGGAGGTGAGTATACACATAAAGGAACAAACTATACTGATGTTATCTTAGTTGAAGTCTTAGGGAGCCATGCATTTTTATCTCTGTATGTTAAAGAAATAGATATTTATTGTAGCATTTCCCCCACATTGTTTTTAGATTAAGACCTCTTTGCTTTCAAACCTTATACTTGTTTGATTTTTCTTTCCTCAACTTTGTCAGTCTCACAGCAGAAACAGCAGGAAACAGCCAGAGCCTGTAGCTGTCACCCCAGACCCAGCTCTGTGGTTTCCACCTTGCCTTCAGTTCTGGCTAACAATTTCTTGCTGCCCTGGGGAACTGTCTGCCTCTTATTAATTTTTTTACATAATCTAAATTTCTTGGAAGTGTTCAGAGAAGAGTCAGGACTGACTGCCCCCAGTTTTTAAAATGCAAAATGTAGACTGATAAAGGTTATATACTTTTCAAAAAGTATGCATTTTCCCCTAAATTCTGTCAATAACAAATACAACTATTATATAAGTGAATTCCATCCTGTCACTGTGTGCATATACATATGTCATATGAAGATTAAATTAAGAATATTATCTCAAAATGAAACAATTACACCCTACACTCACCTCAAATTTGGAATGATCCTTGTTCCTTTGCTTGCTGAGTGCTGGGATTATAGGCATTCCATCACACTCAACCTTTCTTTTATTCTTTGTATTGGTGATGAATTTTTAACAATGTTTCCTTCACCAGACTATGTAAGAATATGAGCAACTTGCCAGGCATCTGTGGCTCATGCCTTAAATCCCAGAACTCGGGAGGCAGAGGCAGGCAGATCTCTGTGAGTTTGAGGCCAGCCTGATCTACAGAATTATTTCTAAGATAGGCTCCAAAGCCACAGAGAAACCTTGTCTTGAAAGACAAAACAAACAAAAAAAAAAAGCAACATTTTTCATAATAGCATGAAACTGTAAGCAATCCAAGTATATGTCAATAGCAAAGCATTTAAGTAATTTATAATTGTATAAATAGTGGTAAAAATAAAGAAGGAAAGAAAGAAAGGAAGGAAGAAAGAAAGAAAGAAAGGAAGGAAGGAAGAAAGGAAGAAAGAAAAACTCTAAAACTATGGCTCTAACACCAATGTCAATGTGAGGCAAAGTCAGTTACCACAAAAAAAAAAAAAAAAAAAAAAAAAAAAAAAAAAAACACTGCCATAATGTGAAGTTTGAACGTAGAAAAAATTAAGACGTTTTCAGGAGTTTGTGCTTAGTGGATTTACAGAAAATTAAGGAAGGATCTGTAGAGATATCGCTTAAAGGGAAAGGACTGGTATTGAAAAGTAGAAGACAGGAAGGGGTGCTGGTAGCCCCTTCCGAGACAAATAAAACTATCCTTAGGTTAAGTCACCTTGCCTTTATTTAGAAATTATTGTACACCTAGTGGTAACAGTGTAGGTATGTGTAGAGAAGCTGAGATTACCTTGTGGTCCTGGCATGAGAGGAAGCTTAGCCGGGAAGAAGGGTACTCCTCCACCCTTCCCACAGAACAGGGAAAAAAGAAGGGTTTACTTTGTTTCTGAGTATATTTGAGAGTAGATTCATTATAATTTTGACCTAGATATCATTACCACCATATTCCTTTGTAAAAAAAAAAAACATAAAATAAATAAAGGCATAAACGGAGTGATGAACAGAGGCTACTACAAATGTAGGCTACAAATTTATATAAAAAGTTGGTGGCCTGTAGACCTAAGAGGTTTTAAAAGTTGTTAGTAGACCTTGAGGGTATGTGTAAACAGAGGAAGGGAGGGAACATGGAGGAGAAGGAGATCTATAAGTAATTCCATGAAGAGGAAGGTGAGTCCCTGAAGCTCAAGAGAAAAGTGAGAGCCCATGCCGAAGATAAAAGGAAAGTAAAGTAAACTGCAGATAGGAGAGAGTTTCCCCTTAGCCATCTATGTAATTATTTGGGACCTTTGCTAATCAAGCAGTGGGATAAGAGGTGTGGGAAGAAACATTTGAGGCACACAGAGATAATATAACACAGAGCCACAGGTCAACTATCAGAGATGATTAATAAAGGAGCAGGGCCCTGCTGACATCTTGCACCTGGGCTTGCCCAAGGATCCAGAGCTCTTGGGGTTTGTGCTGCAGAAGGAATGGGGGAAATGTGGGTAGGAGCAAGATATGTAAACTGTGAGGTCTAGATAGAGTGGGAAACTTTGGAAAAACAGGGAGGGCCAGAAGCAGAGTTTGGTGAGACAGCAGAACCTGGATGGAGCTCATGATAAATAAAGGTGAAACAGGAGCCCAGGTCTGATGAAGGCACATGACTTTCCCATCCTGTGGTGATTGTTGCTTCAAGGGATGGAGTCACCTTTGATACATGTGACCTTATTGGCAGAGGGCGAGGAGCTGTAACTCTGGAGAACCCTGACATGCATGTCCTTGGTCAGCACCCAAAGAGGGAGCAGAGAGGAGGAGAAAGTCACATCCTTTTCTGAGGAAGCAGTGCAGCATGCAACATAGGACTCCATTCCACACAGCTGCCTGCAGTCTAAGCATAGAGAGGAATGCTGCATGGCAGGTGTTATCACTGAACTTCCAGGCCAGGACTGCCTAATGGAAATTGTACAATGATGTTCTGTGTCTTTCCAGTCCACACACAGAAGCCACCAGCTACAAGTGCCTAAATGATTGTCATAATTAACAGTAAATCCCAGGCTCTTTCTTGACAAAAAATAGGCTGAGCTGCAAGTTTGTGGTGCTGAGGAACACTTGGCAACTGAAATTCCACATCAAAATGCGATGTACACTAGTTACTGTAGTGAGGCTACCC
This sequence comes from Phodopus roborovskii, assembly GCF_943737965.1. NCBI lineage: Eukaryota > Metazoa > Chordata > Mammalia > Rodentia > Cricetidae > Phodopus > Phodopus roborovskii. The sequence continues at coordinate 39,008 of NW_026126928.1, read as the reverse complement.
TGGACGTAATATCAAAATCCTGGACACTGTAAAAAATGTGGGCAGCTTCTGAAAAGATCAGAGTAACTAGTGTGAGACATATGACCCAGGAAATACAGGAGAAGAGCCATTTTAAAATTCTTAATATCTATCTAAAAATACATAAGAAAAACCATAGCTTCTTATACATAGTAGTATCAAAGTTTCAGTTTTATTTTCAAAAATGTTTATTTATTTATTAAATGTGCATGCATTGTTCCTGAGTGACAGGAGCCTTCAGAACCCAGAAGAGGGTATCAGATTCCCTGTTAAATGAATTACAGATAGTTGTGAACCACCATGTGCGTGCTAGGAATTGAACCTGGGGTCATCTAAGTGCCCCAAGCCCTGCAGAGCTGCATTTGTTCTGAAAAGTGAATTGTATGTGTTTCTTCGAGACTGTGGCTGATATGTCCTATTCATCCTTAGAGGTAGGTTTCTCACCTGCAGCAAAATGCTGTGTATTTTTAGACTTAAGAGTTAAAACTCTGTTTTCTAGAACCCAGGTATGCAAGGATCAAATTCCTCAGGGCTCAATTTAAAAAAAAAATTTCAAAGCTTTCCAAACAATGCTAAGGAGTGAGTTTGGACTTTATCTTGTGGGGAACAGGAAGCTCGAGATGGTAGTTAGGTAACAATGGAAATCACCAAGATGAGCAAATGATTGAAAGCTGCATGGCCTTCATATTAATAAGGAAAGAATATAGAATCCTGGGATGCACTTAGTGGCCCACACCCATGCAGTCATGGCCCCTTCTTCTCCTTTTTAGGAAAGTGCATAACATGAACTTCAGTGTTGCCATTGTCATAGATACTGTAAAAGTAAAGTCTGAAGAAAGTGTTCTCCCACAAGCCAGAGTAGGCTCCTCTGAGCACTAAAGCTTGTCTGAAAACTCTGCTCCTGGGACACCAAGCACCCAAAAGAGAAGCAAACACCTAAAAGTGCTGAGTTCTCTCTACTGCCCAATCTTCTACAGAGCTCTGAGTAACTACTTAGGGCATGTGGAAGGATTTCAGAATTTGTTTTATTAAATACAGTCGTTGCTGAGGACTAAGTTGTTGTATAAATTATCTAAAGCAGAAGTAAAAGTTAAAAATCATTTCCAGTTATTTGCTACTCTTTACAAGCTAAGCTCTTGTAGCCACCCATGACACTGTACCTGCATGGTGAGAACTCAACATGATGGTTTGCCACTAAATGTCCTTTCCACAAAGCCACCCGCTATGTTGGAAGCTCAAAATAGCCTAAAGTTGAGGTATTTGCACAGAAATTTACAAGCATTGGAGAGATTTTTCTGCAAAATGGTAATATACATCTGTCAGTCTACCATTAATGTTCACACAGTGCATCACTGTGCATCCGAGTAGAGGTCCCCCACGACCACACTCTTTGTAATTGTAGTAGTGCATCACTGGATGAATCATTTCAGATAAAAGTTACCAAGTGCATGTTTAGGGTGATGTGGTGATGTGACTACTTTATTTGCATTTACTTGGACTGGGTGATTCTTTATATTACACACACACACACACACACACACACACCACAGATACACAAACAAACACATACCACAGAGACACAAAGGCAGAGGATTTTCACTTACTGGGCCTCACATATTGGGATGGCTTCCCAAGGCAGCTAAGACTAGATGCTGGCCTGGTCCCTGGGGTAAGGACTAAAAGAAGGGCACTGCCACCATTGTACCAACAAATCCCATGGTAACTGTCCTGGGTATCTTTCTGAGGTGTCCAGTTCCTAAATGTCACTATGTGGCTAAGAACCCTATAGAAGAACTGATTTGTGATACCCAAAACATAAGTATATAGCTAGAGTCAGCAACAGCTCTTTTATACAAACTATTCACCATCATGCCATTTAGGTACACCCTCTACCAGGACGGCTGGTGCTGGAGATGGCTCGTTGGGTAAAAGGTCAGGGACAGTGGCACATGACTATTTCTCCCAATACTGAGGAGAGGGAAAATATGAAGACAGGAGGATCCCTGCAGTGCATTAACCAGCCAGCCTAGCAGAATCCTTGAGAACCAGGTTTGGTGAAGGGCAGTTTCTAGGCAGTAACTCATTCACTGCTGAGATTAGTTTTGCTAAGGGGTTGACTCCTCAGGAATATATTCATGACCTTGGACTTGATAGGGAAGAAGTTTTGCTTTTTGTTGTTGTTTGGGTTTTTTTCTTTTATTTTGTTTTTGTTTGCTTTTTTGTTTTTGTTTTTTGAGACAGGATCTCTGTGTAATCACTATGTTAAACCAGGCTGGTCTTGAACTCACAGATTTTCCTGTCTCCCAAGTGCTAGAATTAAAGGCATCTACTACTCTCCTGGTAGGAAAAGATTGTGTAAAGTAAGACATGAGGGGAAAAAATGGTCATGAAGACAACTTTTTTTTATAACGATTGATAGATTTGTTTGTTTTTAATATTTATTTTTATTTTTTTTTGTGTATATGTCTGTGTGTATATACAAGCACATGCATATAGGTGCCATAAAAAAAAAGCCATCAGATCCCCTACTACACCTGGAGTTACAGTTGGTAGTGAGCTTGCCATATGGATGCTGGAAACTAAACTCTAATCCTTCTGCTTACTTGTTTACTTTTTGAGTTAAGGTTGCCAATAACAGGCTAGCCTTTAACCTGCTATGTAGCTGTGTATCTGAGGATGACTTTGAACCTCGGATCTTCTTGCTTCTACCTCCCAAGTTCTGGGATTATAACTATGCACCACCATACATACCCAGTTTATGGAGAGCTAGGAATAGAGCCCAGGGTCTCATGCATGTTAGGCAAGCACTCTGAACACTGAGCTACATACATCTCCAGCACAAATTGACCTTTCTTGAAGTTAAGAATTCTCTCCAATAGAATACACTTAAAATGGGCCAGAAAGGCAACACAGTAAGAAATGAAACAGTTGGTATATAAAGCAGACATAGGGCCCATAGCCAAAGTAGGGAAACAAATGCAAATCAGTAGAAAAAGACATGCCAGGAAAAACCAATCAAGGGCTAGGCAGACATTTCTGAAACGCCCCCGGGCTCTTTTGATGGCCCAGTGAGCAAGTGGAAAGGTTGCAAACTTGTCATTTGTCAGGGAAATCAACAGGCAAATGGAAACATCAGTGCACAGTCATAAGTCTACACAAAAATTTAAAACTGGAACGGCAGGGTCAGTGAAATGGTAAGGTCACTTGCCTGGCTCCCACAAATTGTCTCTGACTTCAACTCATGCTATGGCACCTGCTCCCTATAAATGCTTGTTTAAAACACACACACACACACACACACACACACACACACACACACACACACAGAGAGAGAGAGAGAGAGAGAGAGAGAAACATGCTGGAATGTACACACTAGTTCTGTTCATAGTAACCTCAAACTGGAACAACACAAATATCCATCAGTGATAGATTGGAACTAGGCATGGGGGGAAGCAGACAGAGGTTGGGGTGGGGGTGGGGGTGGGGAAACATAATCTGAAGCTTAAGTAGCCTGAGTGCCTTCTGCTGTATTGTGCCTGCTTTCTTTACTGTTTGAAGGTGAAAAGTTCTGGGATAGGTAGTTTAAGCTTGTTGGGGTGGGGGTGGAGTAGCAGGGATTTGTTTTTCTTTTCTATTGCAGATGAAATTGTCAGAGGTATTAAATGATTTGCCCCAAGTCAGAGAGCTTAACCAGTGGTGGAGGGGAGACATGGACACAAAGTCACTGGTGGAGTCAGGTTCAGCAAAAGCATGAAAATCTTAGGTTTCCGCCTAGCCTAGGTCCTAGCCTAGGGAATGAGACTCTGTAGCTTGCACAGGCTATCCGGAGCCTGAGCTGGAGCTCCAGCAGGTACCTGGCAGTGACAGGGAACCTGCTGTCCCCTTGTGTCAAGACAGGCAGGCGCCTCACCCTCTACTGAGGTGTAAAAGTGAGCAACCTGCAGATCAGAAATTTAAGTCCCCAACCACATGTTGAAACACAAATCAAAAGGGTTGTGAGTTGCTTCTTTACTTTTTATTAATAAAGAAAAAGATTGGTTTGTGGATGTGGGGACTTATTTTGGGTTTGGAATTACAGAATGTGGGGGGAAAACAAATAATCCCACACATGGGATTCTTTGCTCACAAAGAATACAAAGAATTCAGTTATGACTATCTCAGCATCCTGGATACTGTCCTGCTGACCTTGCTTTGGTCCAAGCTTCAGACCACAGATATCTGGTTGGTGTTGGATGAGAGCAGCACCTGGTTCCCTCCTGTACTTTTCTCATAACTTGACATTGGCAAATTAGCAAGAGCAATTTAAACAGGCAATAAGCATAGTGAGGTTCTTTCATTCCCCCCTTTTTCTATAAAATGAATAAAACACTTTATTCATTGTTTCTCAGTTTTTATTTGTTTTAATTGCTGTTACTGCTGGGTCAAAAGTAGGGCCTGAATAACTGACAAGTGTGTGGTGTGTGTGTGTGTGTGTGTGTGTGTGTGTGTGTGTGTGTGTGTTTTAATGAACAGTACCAGTCTATTTAAAATGCATCCAGGCAGCAATTCTGTCTACTGTCAGGGCGGTGGGAGTTGTGAGGAGCACAGAGTAGGAGCCCTTCCTGTGGGGCTCTAAGATCTTAGTCTGATGTCTCTGAACCCAGACAGAATCGCCAATCTGGAAAGAGTGGGGCTGACAAATGGTTCTTTGTTCCTCCCGATATGTGGCCGCCAGAGATTTTCAGACCTCTTCTTGGACTATCTGTAAGGCGCATAGATGCACCTGCATGGAAGGGGTGTTTGCAAAATCAGAAATGTCAACATCAAAGAATGATACAGTTGGCGGTGGACTGCCATATAGGATTTTAAAGGGAGTTAGGCCATGAGGGCCTGGAGTGTTTCTGGCCCAGTAGAAGGCCAGAGGTAGGAGTTGTACAGAGTCCTTAGAGCCAGTTTCAAGCATAATTAGGATAAAGCCTCCTTAATGGTTTTATTTATTTTTTTTAACCTGTCCTTAACTCTGGGGTCTGTAGGCACAATGCAGTATCCAATTTATCCCCAGTAACCTGGCCTCCAACTGAATTACCTGGGAGACGAAGGCAGGCCCATTGTCTGATCCTATTACCTGTGACATGTCATATCTTGGAAAGATTTCTTCCAAGAGTTTCTTGGTAATTTGCAGTCTCATGTTTGGTAGGGAAAGTTTGCATCCCTTCTGAAAAGGTATCTGTGAAAACTAGTAAATATTTATATCCATACATTCCAGGTTTGACTTCAGTAAAGTCTATTTTTCAATGGACAATCAGGCCTATGGACACAAAGCCGGGTCCCAGAATTCAGTTTTTTTTTTTTTTTTCTTGCTTGATCTGGGCACAGGCCAGACAGATGGCAGTTACTTGTTGCAGTAATAAATTCTGATGGTGAAGGTAAGTTTCAATTTCTTGCCAATCTAGCAAAGTTTTCATCTTTTTTGGCGCTTGGATGAGTCAGTTTATGGAGGTGGTCTATTAATATTCTTGCCATTTTGGTAGGCAACATAGTCTTTTCTTGGTAGACCCAGCACTGTCAATTGGGGTCATAATCTGCACCCAGTTCTGAACAATGTCCAAATCCGTTATATCATATTCCCAATCTGGAGTCTTATTTGTCTCCTTTTCAGTCAATATGCTTATAGTCAATAGTTGGGGGCCTAAGGTTGCTTATTAGGCTGCTTCATCAGCCAGGCAATTTCCCTTTGCCTCCAGGCTTTCCCCCTTTTGATGTCCAGGGCAATGCATTATGCTCAATTTCTTAGGAAGGAACAGGGCCTTTAATAATGTCAAGATTACACTTTTATTTTTAATTTTTTTGCCTTCTGATGTTAAAAGGCCCCTTGTCCGATAAATTTCTCCATGGTCATGGGCAGTGGCAGAGGCATACTGGCTATCAGTGTATAGGTTAAGCTTCTTTTGGAGAGCCTGAGTCAGAGCAATGAGTTCAGCTCCCTGAGCAGAGGTGCCTCCAGGGAGTGCAGTGGCCCATATGACCTCTGTGGCATTCATCACTGCAGCCCCTACCCGTCTCTCACCATTTAGCAAGTAGCTGCTGCCATCCGTGAACCAGGAGTAGTCTGCATCTTTCAAGGGCTGATCAGTCAGATCAGGCCACATTCCATGCATCTCTGTAAGGATCTCTTGACATTCGGCAGCTTTAACAAGGTGGCTGGTTTCAGGGTTATTATTAGGGGTGGCTGTTGTATGGCCAGCCCCATGCCCCCTGTTTCTGCCCAGGCCAGGGGGTGTTGTTTTATCCATTAGTCCATTCCTTCCTGCTGTTCAGGAGGCTTTTTTTTAAATGTCTATATTTATTTTCCAATTGTAAAGTCAATATTTGAAGTGGAGCCCCTTGTGGGCCAGAGACTTTAGCTCCTGATCCTTCAAAATGGATCTGGGCTTTTAATTAAGTCAGTAGGTCTCGACCCAGTTATCGATATGGACAGTCCAGTACATGCAAAAAGGAATGTGAGACTTTACCTGATGCGAGATGAACTTTTCTCTCCATGGTCCATCGGTATTGTTTTTCTCTGGTGGCTCCTTGTACATAAGCTGTTTTGGTATTCAATGGCCCGTTCTTTTCGGTGAGAACTGAATGTTGGGCTCCAGTGTCCACCAGGAAGGTGACTGGCTGCCCCCCCCGGACTTTTAAGGTTAGCCTGGGCTGGAGGAGGGGGCTCCTGGTCCCAACCGCCCTAATCTTCATCTAGGGCTAGAAGCTGAGTTGGTCTTTGGGGTCCTTCCCCATGCCACTGATTTTTAGATCTCTTATGGCAATCTTTGACTCAATGGCCTTTTTCTTTGCAGTAGGCACATTGGTCTCCATCTACCCTGGGCCTCGTTTCTTTTTTCCCTTCCTTTCCTGACTTTCTGCACTATGATTATTCTGAGCTACAAGTGACCAGGATTTGTCTTAATTCTCTCCGGTTCCTATGGTCCTTCTCTTTCTCTCTCTCCTCTAGTTCCTTTTTGTTTTTTTTTGTTTTTTTTTTAACTTGTCCTCTCTTTCCTCCTGCAACTTTCTAAGTCTTTCTTCTTTTTTGTCAGGTGTTTCTCTATTATTAAAGATCTTTTCTCCTTCCTTTACAAGATCCTGCAGGCTATAATCTTGTAAATTATCTAGTCTCTGCAACTTAGTCCTAATATCTGGAGCCAAATGACAAATGAAAGCCGTAGAAACATTGCCCATTTGATTGTTACTATCAGGAGCAAAGGGTGTATACATAAGGTAGGCTTCCTTTAGCCTCTCCAAAAATGCAGTGTGAGTTTCCTCCAGTCCCTGGGTTATCTGTCCTACCTCAGCCAAATTCATAGGACGACGCCCCAGGCCACAGAGACCCGCTGTGAGTAACTGATGATAAAGAAGTAGGTGTTAAAGTCCCAGTAGGGACGATTTAGAGGAAAAATTTCCTCAATTTTATTTGGCAACAGAGTGGGCTTTTCATCATCCTCTAAGACGTTTTTCCGGGCTTCCAGATAGATGCGTTTTCTTTTTTCTTTCTTTTTTTTTTTCCATATTAACTAACTGATTGTGAGCGCGGCTCTGTAACTCATCAATGATCTAAAGTAAACTTAAGGGGGTGGTTAAAGATTGTTCCATATTTTCTTCAAAATAAAGAATCAGACAGATAAACAGAACAGACAAAACACATAGACAGCCGGCAGAAAGACACACTGTGCGTTTTCAGCGTAAAACCGAAACCAGATACTGAGTTGGAGGCACAGAGGGTCTTAAACCCCCCAGGCCCCTCCAAAACCACGAATCCCTGGGACTTGTTGTGGGCCCCGAAACATCGGGGGCCCCAGATCCCTGGAATGTCTCCCAGGGTGGCAGGTAGAAGTCCAAGCCTGTCAGCTCCTTCTCAAGCCACCTGCAGACACGACTAGTCGTTAACCGATCGCTGCACAACAAGCAACAAGTATGAACCAGACAACAAAGAACAGAAATTAAGCACTAGCCAGCTTACCTCCCGATGGGTGTCAGTGTCAGTCTCTAGGGGGAAGGGTCTCCAATCTCGGTGGAAACTCCAATGAAAGACTCCAGGAGGCCCCAAGAGTTTTGAGCCTGTCAGTGGGGAAGGCCCTTGCCCCCAAGAGACAAGACTTGCATACCACTGGATGCAAGTGCAAGAGGTTATTTATTGTTTACACACAGGTACCTATGGATGCTTCAGTCATTCGTGAGACTGAGAGAGCGAGCCTAGTTAAAGCATATGCAGTTTATATAAGGTTGGTATGGCAAGAAGCAGGCTTACAGAAGCAGAAGCATGGTTACAGGGATTTCATTGTTTCATCTAAATGTAGCAGTTGTAGTTAACCAAGGACAGTTGGTTATTCGGGTTGGGCACAAAGAATACAAAGAATTCAGTTATGACTATCTCAGCATCCTGGATACTGTCCTGCTGACCTTGCTTTGGTCCAAGCTTCAGACCACAGATATCTGGTTGGTGTTGGATGAGAGCAGCACCTGGTTCCCTCCAGTACTTTTCTCATAACTTGACATTGGCAAATTAGTACGAGTAATTTTAAGACGCAATAAGCATAGTGGGGGCCTTTCACTATCCTATGCAATTCATGTTCATTCCAGTCACTAAGCTCCTCCCTTCCCCAACTACCCGCGAGTTAGGAATCCAACTACCCATTAGGTAGCTTCTTCTCCCTACCTTGGCTGTGTTTTGTTTTGTTTTGTTTTGTTTGTAAGACCCTCAGGATGAGTAGTCTCCTAATTTCGGTCGGTACCCCCAAGAACTCAATGTCTAGTACATCTGCTGCAACACGCAAGAGGCTTTAATGAACAGGAAACATTTGAGCAAATGGGCTCCTCCAGCAGGCAAGCTAGAGATAAGCCGCCTACCCCTCCCTCTCCCCCCCACAGGTGTTTTTATAGGCAAACCCACAAGCTTAGGATGGGGGTGGGGCCCTCTGTCTATTGAGTATGTGACTCTTTCAGGCCAGATGGTCTCCCTATTAGGGTCAACAGACCTTAGGGCCTCAGGATGAGCTAATTAATTTTGTCTGGGCAAACTGCAGTTGCAGCTATCTCTTTGTTTCCTAAGGACCCTACTCACCACCTGCTGACTCACAAGAAAGGAGGGGCAGTGTGAATTCTTGGAATCTTGTTATCTCCATTGTGAGGGGAAGTTAGCAAATTCCAAGGAACAGATATTGGTTTACAGGTTAATCCTTCATTTCAAGTGAGGGGTTTCTTTAACTTTACTTTTTTGTCTGTCAGTTTACATGGGGAACTTTCTTATTTCCATCTTGTGTTTGTCTTTCTGACTCTCCTTACCTGTAAAATCAGATGAGCACTTGGTCATGGACACTGGGAGCTTTAGAGTTTCTCTCTCACTCTGCTCATCCAGTCCTCCAGTGCAGGGAAGCCAGAGGAAGAATCCCATTAAAAACTTACTAAATGAATGCAGCCAGAGCTGCAATGAAAGCCATACATTTGGACTAAGAAGGTAGTGGATTAAAGTGGATTAAAGCACTTGCAGTGCAATGGTGAGGGAAAGTTTGGATACCAAGAACCCAGGCAAACATCTGGCAGTTGTAAGAGTCTGCACTCAGGAAGCAGAGACAAGATCTTTACAGCAAGCTGTGTGGCTTCACCAGCCCATCAGAGAACTCTGAGCTCAAATAAGAGACCTTAGCTCAGTAAACAAAGTGGAGACTGATGAAGGAAGACACCCACCATCAACTTCAGACTTATTAAACGTGTACACGTGCATACACACACACACACACATACACACACACACCTAAAGTCAATAATGGGAGATGCTGGAGGCACACCCACACCACTCTGGATCCATAGTAGTCAACTTCCAGCAAGTTATTAGTATCACCCAAACCCATGGTAAGGATGGACCAGCTACAAAAGCAAAACTGTCGACGCTAGAGCAGTGATTCTCAGCCTCTAGGTCACAACTCCTTTGTCAAACGTCTGTCTCCAATATCAAAATTACAGTTAGGTAGCAATGAAAATAATTTTATGGTTGGGGGTTACTATAGCATTGTAAGAAGTTTGAGAACCAATGTTCTTGAGTATAAAGGAAGGATGTAAGATGTCTCCGGACACAGATGCAATCATGCCAGTTAACAAGGAGTTTGTTTATAAACCGCCAAAAACCTGGAATCCAGCAGACTGTAACGGCTCCCTTCAGCCAGTCCTGAACAAAGAATGTTAATTCTAAGGGTTATGTTCCAGGTGTCCCTCCTCTCTTCACGACTCTGTTGCTCCAACCCCTACAACAAAGATGAAAAACAAAACCAACAAGGAAGCTGAAGGAATTTTACCAAATCCCACTTTCAAAAAAGTCAGCAGACCAAAGTCCATGGTCTTAATTACTTCCGGCTGCAAATGTGCTGAATACCAATGTGTGAAAACATACATGCACATGCACGAACAGTGAGGCTTAAATGCATGTAAAATGTGTGGGAGAAAGGCAGCAGTCATGTGACTGAAGAAAGATTATAGATTATGCATTCCCCCTCTTAATTATTCCCTAGATGATATTTGAACAAGGGGAAAATTAGAGGGCATTTGACTCTATAGAGTGTCATCATTCTCAGAGTTAATGTTCCATTTCTCTTTAATGCTTCCCTTCCTTCCCCTCCCATTCCTTCCCCCTCCCCTTTAATTCATTTCCTTTCTTTTCCTTCCTTTTCCATTCCTTCCCTTTCATTCCATTCCCTTTGCTTTCCTGTGCTTTTAGTCCCTTTAATTCTGCCAATTCTCAAAATGTTACTTTTTTTTTTTTTTTTTTTTTTGAGACAGGGTTTCTCTGTGTAATAGTTCTGGCTGTCCTGGAACTGACTCTGTAGATCAGGCTGCCATCAAACTCAGCAAGGGCTGGGAGTAAAGGCATGAGCTACCACCACCCAACCAGGATCTGACTTTTTAAACGGGGCCTGTTAAGACTGATACTTCCAGTTCACAGACCATACCTTGGAAGAAGATTCAGGGTTATTCAAATGTCCCCATTCTGTCAGATTCTGGGGGCTTAGTCTGCCACCCTGGGTCCTAAATCATAGCATTAGCTTTCCATCCTAGTATAAACAGTCCCACTGCGGCTGGCTCCAGAATACCACACAATTGCAGAGTGAAAGCCTAGAAAGAGGTGAGGATGGCTAGGTGTGTGAGCTGCACCAGAAAGGCTTGTATACACCACTGGAGTGAAGCTCTATGGTGAACATGGCTCAAATGAACATTCAGCCTGGGCGTGGCACACACCAAAATGTCCAGGAATGGATGGGGACTCACCCTACAGTGTTTACTTAAGAGTGTGTGCACACACATTCAGGCTGTGTCTTATCCTGTTTCTGCAGTTCTGGGTAGAACAAAACCCGAGCATTTGTGAGCAGGCATTAAGCCTCTAGCTAGCATGTATAATTCCCAAATTGAGCTTCCAGTTACGAGGCCATAAAGTTGTGGTCTAGGCCATAGAAGTCCCCTCTGCTGCTCTTCCCTGGCATTTTCAGCATCAGTCCTGGTAACAATCTACTCCACTGGGCTTCATGCTGTAGAATATGTTCTACAGATGTTCAAAGGAGTCTTTAAGCACTCCCAGGATTGACCTTGTCTGTTACAGAGGAAAAACATGCCCAGGAACCAAAAGTGACTTCAGGAGGAGTAAGGAGGTTTAAACCATCCCTGTCTCCAAATTGGGACTCTGTGAAACTCTGCTTCTGTATTTAACATGATAAAGGTTGGAGCTACTCTTGAGGCTCTCTCAGTCAGGGCATTGGGTGAATATTGGAGCGGGCCTGGCCAAGAGCTTATGTGTCCTCTGTGCTCTCTTTTAAAGGTCCCATGTACCTTTTGTTTCTAACTCTTCTCTAGTTCTGTCCTTCTCTGAGTGCACATCGGAATATCTGATGTCCTCCCTCTATCTACGGACTTGGTCCCCTCACAATCTCCTGGAAACCTCATTCTCCCCAAATCAGAAGTATCACATGTAGCCTTTCTAGGTACATAGGCTAAGCCATCTCTCCTCTGTGGTGATGGGTGTGGTAATGTGTGTGGTAGAAAGGATAAGTGACAAGACTCAGTGTCCAAGGGTTGGTAGCGAAGCCTCCATTCTCATACATGATAGAATTATCAGTAGCTGTAAGTGTATGTGGGGGTGGGGTGTGTGGGTGTGGGTGTGTGAGCATTCCCCATGTCCCACCCCCAGAAGTCCTAAACCTAGAGAGTTTTAAAACTTCCCTATAGGTTTGTTCACAGTCAGTAATCACTGTCTTATATTTTGTTCTTAGAAGAAGGGGCATAAAACAAAAATCAGTCACAAGGCAAGACTATATTATGGGTGAGCTAGCAGAGATGGAGACTATATTGGGGCAAGAAGGAGCAAATGTATAAACATCCTATGCAGATGGAGGTTTCACAGAAGGCTGTTTACTGAAATGATTGAAGAAGGACATGTGTATGAAGGAGCCCAGAAAGCCTGTGGCAATGGCATCATTTAAATGAGCACATCAGATAGAGCTAAGGGCAGAATACTCCAAGCAGAGGGAACTGTGGAAAAAGCATAGAGAGCATGCATACATGAAGCAGAGACCAAGGTAGTGGTAGGAGTGGTGAGAGAAGTAGGTCCTTAAGGGTTCCTTATTCACAGGCAGACTAAGAAGAAGAGGAGGAAGAGGAGGAGGAGAATAGGAGAAAAAGAAGAGGAGGAGGAGAAGAAGAAGTGCTTTGCTTTTTAGTCTTGAGGGCAAGGCCAGGGTTACCCATGAGAGTGGTATTGTCATCACTGAGGCACACAGGAGGATGGTGGCCAGAGAGTAAGGGGATAGTGGGTGATGGCGGGGATAGAGAAAGGGCTAGAAGAGAAAGTCTTGAAGCTTTAGATCCAGGTGACCTGGGACAGTAAGAAAGGCTTCAATTTTCCTCGCCTGTGCTTTTGCTCTGTTGCTAAATCATGAATCTGAGCCAACCCCAAAGGGAACCTGTAGAGTAAATTGAAGTGGGAGGAGGTAAGTGAATAGAACTAAGGAGTAGGATGGATGGAGCCCTGCATCCAGCGTTTACTTGCTAGTGGCTCTTCAAGTGGTCCCCATCACAGCAAGCGGCAGGGTAACCCAGGATGTGTGTCTTAAATCAAGAAAGTGTAGGCCTCAAGAAGGAAATCAGGCTAATGGACACCTGCTGTGGGTTTTGTAGACAACTAAGGTATGTAAGTGGAGGGGAGTCCAATAGTCAGAAACCATGAGTCGACTTCCTGTAAGCCACTAAAATTGGGTTCCCTCTCTCTCTCTCTCTCTCTCTCTCTCTCTCTCTCTCTCTCTCTCTCTATTCCCAAAGGGATAGAACTCAGTGCAAGGCCTTGGCCATAGTGATAAATGTCACACAGAAATGAGTCTATCTTCCAGTGAGCCCCTTGGGTTCTGCAAAGAGGGTACTGCTGTGGCGGTTATAAAGATAAGTCATTGCAACGCTCCAAATATCCTATTTTATGAGTAGGAATTCTGGAAAATAGAGAAATTCATGAAGAATAAAATACAAACTCAGGGTCTAATGGTGAGGTTTAGTAGTAAGACATTGACTTAGCATGAATGAGGCCCTAGGTTGAATCCTGCACACACACACACACACACACACACACACAAAGTCAACAACAAAAAACCCTGAAATTCTGCTACCCAGTGGTAATAATAGCTCCTATTTTTTTTTATTTTAAAAGTGAGAGCTACATTTTACATTTCATTTGATGCTTTGCTCTTAAAATTAACCTAGCCTAGTTTGGCCAGCAAAATGGCTCAGTGAGTAAAGGCTCTTGCTGCTAAACCTAATAACGAGTTCAGTTCCCAGAACCACATGATAGAAAGAGAGAACCAACTCCTGAGCACTGTCCTCTGATATTTGACTCTGTACATATGACTTGGGATACGTGAGAAAACACCTGGTCAGGCATGATGAGTAATAGCACTCACTTAGCTGAGGCAAAGAGATTTTAATTTCAAGACCAGTCTATGGTACAGACTGAGATCCTGTCTCAAAAAAATAAGATAAAATGAGAAAGAGAGAGAGAGTAAAAGAAATGAAGGAGGAAAGAAAGGAAGAGACAATAGAGTGGGGGGAAAACTTTTGTAATAATTTTCAAAGTCATATCCTATTATTTAAAAATATAAACTTAAAGGTTCAATAGCATTCCATTTATAGAGGTAACAACACATTTAAGCATTTTCCAGTTGTGGAACCTAATTACTTTAAAGTTTGACACTTTATTATTAAATTATTATAAACTTCTAGTGGAAGAGTTGGATCCATTTATAATCATTATCACACTATGTTTGCTGATTTATTATTATTATTATTATCATTATTATTATTATTATTGAGGCAGGGTTTCTCTGTGTAGCCTTGGCTGTCCTAAAACTCACTCTATAGACCAGGTTGGCCTCAAACTAAGATCTGCCTGCCTCTGCCTCCTGAGTGCTGGAAGTAAAGGTGGGTACCACCACCTATTGGCTATTGGTCATTTTATGTTCTTGCTGTTTGATTGTTGCATTCTGATCTCTTATAATACAAAATATAATTGCTTCTCTCTCAAATAATTACAGGTTTAAGTTGCCATTTTACTCTGCTAATAATTAAATTTTTGAAAAATTGTTCATTTCCTTCATCAGCATCATGAATGAAATGTTATCTTTGATATCACCCTGTGGAGTTCAAACTTTTAACACATTAGCATTCCATTTTATATTGTTATAACTGAATAGCACCCAGTGAGTAATATATAAAGCACAGGCATGTGTTCAGCTCATCAATCTGAAGGCTGAACAGTCTGAGAGTATGATGCCTGTATAGGCTACTTTTCCCATTGCTACGACTAATACTTGACAAGGGCAACTTAAGGAAAGAAGATTTTGGCTCACAGCTTTAGGGTACAATGCTTCCTGGCAAAGAAGTAATGGCACAATGCTGCTGTTTTCCCTACTACCACCAAAACTCTCATATCTGTTTGCAAACACACACACACACACACAGTTGCATGTTCACAATTTATTTATACACATGTATGTTGAGGCCAAGAAGTCAACATTGTGTCTTACTCAATTGCGCTCTACCTTATTATAAAAAAAGTAAAAAACATTTATTTTTATTTTATGTCAAGGAGAGTTTTGTCCACATGTATATCTGTATGTACAAGCCTGGTGCCCATGAAGGCCATAGAGGGTGTTGGATCTCCTGGATCAGGAGTTACTGATAGTTGTTAGCTGTCATTTAGGTGCTGGGAGTTGAACCCATATTGTTTGCAAGACCTTTAAGTACTCTTTAACCACTGAGTCTTATCTCTAGCCCTTTTGAGACTGAACTCACCAATTCTGCCAGACTGACTGGCCAGCAAGCCCCAAGGACTTACTGTCTCTGACTCCTTAGTGCTGGGATGGAAAGCATGATCAGTTTTTTTCTGTGGGTGTTGGGAATCAAAAATCAGGTCTTTACATGTATAGGGCAAGCCTTTTACAAACTGAAAGTCTCCCAACCCTTCGTTGCTCTGTTAGTTCAGTCCAGAACCCTAGTCCTTTGAATGTTACCATATTTAAGGTAAGTCCTCCCTTTTCATTTAAATATTCCTGGAAACATCGTCACTGACAGATCCAGAGGTATGTCCCTATGGTGATTCTGAATCTTGTCACCTTAACAATGAAGCTTGCACATCAGAGTCCCAGTATCTGCTCTGCTTTATCCGTGTTGTAACACAACAATGGAAACATAGGAGCTCTGTCTAGAAAACATTTTAATCCAAAGCCACTCCATCTATATGTTCCATGAATTCATTGATCCAGAGCCATCATGACCCCATCATCTTTCACAGGTCCCATCTTAATTCATATTCCAACACATGAAACTTGAGGAATACCTACAAATCACAGCATGCTTTTCCTTCTTGCTCCTTTCCTTACCCTATTCTACATAGCACATCTTTAAGATATAATCTGGGACTCCATATGTGATTATTTTACCATTGGTATCATGTTTCCCTAGGCATGAGTTCTTTTTCTCTTTTACATTATTTGTCCAGTGAAAACAACAGCATTATTTTTGCCCTTCATTGTTTTGCTTATTGATTTACTATTGATACTTATTTTATAACACAATTTCATACTTGTGTTCTTTCTTCTGATCCCATGCTGCAGCTCATCAACAAGTAGTTGAAGAACAGAAAATAAAAGACTCGATATCTGAGACTGTCTTTCCTCTCAATGGGCAGTCATTTCTTTTGCTCAAAATCTGTAGATTTTTTTTCTATTGTTTTCAGATATTTAATTCTATGATGGAGAATGTTTTTGACTGATTTTATTAATTCTTAGGTACCCTGGGCACTTCAAGTATCGCAGAAATATATGTGATGTTCCGTAATCTCACACTATCAGAAACTGTCTTACAAATTTCATTATTGCACACACTTCAACTGTTGTGTCTGTGGTGTTCTATGCCCCTCAGTTCTGATAGAGTAAAGGCTTAAGCTCTATGGCCATGCCTTCTCTCTGTTCTTATGATGTCCACCCCTTGATCCTTTTTTCTGTGAGCTTAATTTATCATTATGACTTTGCTGTACTTTTTGCTCCACTGGGCTTTACATCCAACAATCACATTTTTTCATCTTTAAGAAGCATGTTTTCATTTGCACTGTTGATCATCATTGCTTGATGATATCTGATAAACACAATTCCTTTCTGCTTCTTCTCTTTCTCACAGCAAGTCTATTCTACAGGAAGACATTTGTTCTAACACTGAAGTTTTATTGTATGTGTGTTGATCTACAGTGTCTTATCATACGTTCAAATAATAATTCTCATTGCCCATCAATATGGATAGACTTTCCCCTGTCTTATCTATTGCACACACAAGTAAAGTTAGAGGAAGTTAAAATAATTATTTGTGCTTTTTAAAAACCTATTTATTTTGTTTGTGTAGCAGGCAGAGGACAACTTTTGAGAGTTCATTCTCCCCTTCTACCATGTGTGTCACAGGAATCAAACTCAGATCATCAGGCTTGGTGGAGAGCACCTTCCTTCAGCTGCTAAACCATCTTACTGGGCCTGGTTTGAATTTTTAGATTCACTGTTCTTAGCAACATGAGTGACTTTCAAGACATCTCCGTCATCATCCTCCAGTAATATCTTTATTACCTACCCTCTTAAATAGAACCATTACTATAGAACCATTATCACCAGCAGTCTGTGGAGGGCCTACTCCTTGCCAGAAGTAAAGGCAGTGATGAGCCAGATAAAGTCTTCCTCTGTCCTCAGTGGCTTAGAAGTCTGGGGGTAGCATAGCTATAAATAGTATAGGGACAATTGCCTTAAGAGGAGGAACTATCAGACCAAAGATGAAGGAGACCCCACCTCTGTATTTGAAGTATGGGGGAATGTGTAAAACATTCTGTAAAACCTAAAAGACGTTAATCTGTAGTCACCCTGAGCTCCAGTTTTTCCCGGTGTCATGCGGAACTAATGGGTAAAAGCTCCCTCAATGGTAAGGAGACAGATACCAGGAGAAAATGGCAGTAACTTATTACTCAAAAAGTAAGTCATACAGATTAGAGGGCAGAGAGGGAAGCCTCTGGAGAAGCCAAATGTGTGTAGAAAATGGACAGGGGGAGACAGAATGGAAGGTGTTAAGACCTCTGAACCAGGGAACAATGGCCGTAGAGGGAAAGAAGTCCTTGGCGATCAAGGGGGTGTGTGTAAATTTTATCTCAAGTGTAAAGAGCAAGGAAAGAGGATTTGACCAGGTAAGAGACTGAGGGCTAAAATAAGCAGAGTGCCCCAGTCTCTGACACAGCCTGTGAAACACTTATAAACTGAGAGCCAGAAGACCAGTGTGGAGATATAATGGTGCATGGTACAATGCAGGTAGAGATACATTGGCAGGTTTCAGGGGTCTAAGGAATAAAAGCCAGTCACTTCCTCCCAGCCATCCTTCAACTCAGTGTTCCACCCACCTGAGCTAGCACAGACACACAGGCAACAACAACAACAACAACAAAATGCTCATTTATGCTGTAGTTATCTGTTGTGCATGACAAGAGATTGAAAATGGCAACATTGAAGGTGACAATGCCTGTTACAGGCAGAGGGATGACAAAACACAACTAATGATTAGGTAAGAATTATTGATTCATGTAAAACGTCCACACAATAAAATGGGATTCAAATTCTCCAAGTCTAATGCAGTGGCCAAGGAAGCCTGTATCAAAGCATTTGGGAGGCTGAGGCAGGAAGATTGCGAGCTTTTGCCATACAATGAGACAGTGTTTTAAAACTAAACCAAAATCAAACAAAATTTATCCCCTCCAAATTACTTTACTGCTTCAAAGGTAAAAGTTAAGATGTAGCAGACAAATCTAGCAGACACCACCTAAATAAGCCACATGAGAAAAGTCTGAATTGCCAAGAAGGGGCAAATGGACATCTTGTACCTCTGGAGGAGAACATCAGGTCACTGTAGTGTTTCTGCCAGAACCGCAAATGAGGGACATTCCACAAAATAACTTGCTGGTATAAAGTATGGGGGGGTGGAGGGGGAGATAAAACCCTTGAGGAAACATTAAGACCAGATCTGAAGATCTGACTATATTCTGGAACCTATCCTGAGAAACTAGTAAAATTTCAATAGCACTGTATAGCAAATGTCCTGGGTTTTGTTTATTTGTGGGTTTGGGGTTTTTTGTTTGTTTGTGTTGCTTTGTCTTTTGTTTTTGTTTCTTTCAGAGAATCTTGCTATTATGGAACCCAAGTGGAGATACTGAAATGAGGGGAAAGTAGTGATTTACAGCAACAATAATCACCTCATACAGCTCCGTGGGGTACCTAACAAGCTTGACTGCTTCATCTGTCTCCATTCATGTGGCTATAGGTCCTACACACCCAGTACTTGAGCTAGTGGCTCACAATTCTCCAGCATGTAGCTCCCTCCCCCTGGGGACCCTGGAGGACCCCAATCATGATGTTCCCTGGCCATACTCCATGAGGATGAAAAGCTGCAAGCCTCTGGAATACACATGTCATTTCTTTTTCTTTTCTTTCTTTCTTTCTTTCTTTCTTTCTTTCTTTCTTTCTTCCTTTTTCTTTTCAATATTGTGATGGACAAGCTCTTTCCAAGGCCAGCCCAGACCCATAGGGTAGGGGAGAGAACTCTCCTTTTGGTTCAAGGATCACTGAAGAATAGTGACCATATTTAATTCACCAAGTATGCTCCTTGCTGGCCCTTCCCCTCTGATGTCTCCTTATACATTAGAATATTTTTTAAATCGAATAGTCATGGAAGTAGTTCATTTGCAAGAGGGTTTGGTAGAAGACTTCTTTTCAAACTAATTGCAAAATATCTTTATATTAATATGCAGCACATTTCTCTTATCTCCTTGTATAAATGTACACTTTCTTAATGAATTTGGTTTTATGAATCTTTTGATAAGGCTATTTACCACTTACAGATACTGTTCTGCTCATGGTTTGGAAACTTGTTCCCTACTCCATAACATTTAGGGGAAGGATATGTCAAAATTCATTCAATTATGAGGGTTTTGGCCTCGAGGGTAGATTGTTTTAATTACAGAATTGACTTTGTTTTTAAAATGGAGTTCATGCCTCACTCTTGCCCTTTGTTTTGCTTGTCTTCAGTACGAAAGGACTCAGTCAAAAGTAAGCAGTGTGCTCTGCATGATGCGTCCTCCAGTGCCAGGACTTTATCACAGACCCCATCTCATGTATTCAGAGACACAACATGGTGTACTAAGATATGCCACTTATGGAATGTCCGTTGGCTTTGAGATTCCACTATAAATGCCTCATGTCACACTTTCTCAGGAATATGATATATATATATATATAATTTTTTTTTCTCCAAGTCTGCAAATGTTCTTTTTGTCCTGTTAAGTTTTATTCAAGGGGAAAATGTAATGTAGTTAAATTTATCAACATTTTCTTCCACAGTTGGTGCTTTTCCATTGCATCTAAAACATCTTTGCCTAATCTGAAGTTTTAAAGGTTTTTCCCTATTGCTTCTTTAAGTTTTAAGCTCTAGATAGTAAATGGCGGTCTATGGTGTATTCTCATAGTTTTATACACAACTTGTATGAATTATATTTAATTTATCCATACATACATTTTCGATTGTGTTAGTGTCTTTGTCAAAAGGACTACTGAGCTTATCCTCCTGAACTGTGTAACTGTGCGTTGGGACAGTGATATGCAAGTGTTCGCTGGGCAGTGCTAAAAATGTTCCCATTCCCCCTTGACACCAGGCCTTGAGTTTCCACCTGACCTCAAACAGTAGTCAAGTAAGTAGGCCCTGTCACAGAGACAAGCTGACCATGGGACTCACTAGGCCTACTTTGGTTACTGTTTGACATTTTGTGTAAAAGAGAAAAGAGAGAGACAGAGACAAAGACAGAGAGACAGAGGCAGTGACAGAGACAGAGACATAGAGAAAGAGATTATTTTATAACCTCTGATGCTTGGTCTAGTATTCCAATAGACAGACAGAGGGACAGAAGGGAGAAAAGAAGGATGGATAGATGGATGAATAAATGAATCAAAAAGTGGTCAGAGAGATAGGTGGGCTGATGTATGGTGAGAGGAATTGTAGAAGGATGGGTGTGTGAAAGGAGGAAGGAGGGGGTAGAAGGGTGGCCAGAAGAGGCTGGTTGGGGAAAGGAGGGTGACGGAAGCACAGTTGCAGAGACATGAATCTCATCTCTCCTCACAGACCTGATGCTCAGGTCTGGCCTCCCACAGGGAGTTTCCTGGTCCCCTGGTCATGCTCATTGTAGAGGGGATGCTGCTCTTGTACCTGGAGCTGGCTGTGGGGCAGCGCATGCAGCAAGGTGCCCCTACCTCAGTGGTGTCGGTATGTGGGACCCTTCTCAGTTCCTCTGACAGAGATTTTGTGGGTTTCTGAGCATCACTGGTATGCATGGGCTGGACCTGTGACTGGATGAACCAACTCCCAAAGAGGGCTACCATGGAGCTCGGGCAGAGAGGGCCCTGGATTCTGACCCTCACATGGTACCCCATCCCACCCCCAATGAAACTTCCACCTTAGGGCATCTCCACTCTGGACCTCAGCTTGATATTCTCTGACTGGCTGGACATAGCATTCATTTCGTCCCAGCTACCTATCCTCTGGGGATGTACACAAATGCCACCCCCTGCTTAATGTGCGCCTGGTGCTGAACATGGCATGCACGAGTGTGAGGTCATTTCATCTTCACCACACCACTTAGGGGGCGTTGGGGCATCATAGTGATACCTGGATGCACAAGCCAAGCATCTATGTGAACATACCAGGTGTGGCCTACTGCACCCTTCCAGAGTGACCTTCAGTCACTGTCCCCTGGCACCTCCAGGATGTGATTCTCCTAGTTTGTAAAAGACCAGGATCTAGAGCCATCAGAGTTCATACATGTTCTGTGTACTTTTCATGTCCAAGAAAGGGAAGCAGACAGGAAGCCTGAGCCATTGTTTAGGAATGAGGAAGGGTCCACCTGATGTGACCTCCTGCATCTTTGGAAGAAATATGTCCGGGGTATTAGAACTCATCATCTTCAAACTGCCTCCTCATGATGAAGAGCTATGAAGGCCATCAGAGTGTGCTGAGGCAGCAATGTATGCTGTATATTGGAAAACAGGGGAGGCTGCCTGGCCCCTTGGGCACTGACATGCACTTACTGGCCTGAGTTCCCAGTGGAGTGGGAGGAGTTGCTCTGTAATGCTATTGATACCTGTATAGTCTGCCACATGCAAAGTCAACAACTTACAACTCTTCTGGTTATGTGTGGGATGACAAAGGTTGACAACACTCCCAAGTAAACTCACTTTAGAGCAACCTAATGGCAAACTCTCACTTCTCACAGTGATACCCACTGTGGGACCTCATAGATCAGACCAGGCTGGGGGTAAGTGTTGTCTGTCTGTCACACTCCTGCCACATGGATGGGGCTGGCTCCAGGAACTCGACCTCCAAAAGGAGCAAGTTCACATCAGGCATGTAGTTGGCCCTTCTCCATAGCTCTGCTGGGTAGTTTTGGGAAAGCTCTGAGTTTTAGTTTGCTCTTTGGAAGGAGGATAATGCTTTTGTGTGAACTAACTGCACACAAAATACTGAGCCCAGGACCTGACACTTAGATGTCAAAAAACCAATACTGATCTACCATCTCAGATGATCAGAGTTGAGGGGTAGTAATTCCCAAGAAGATGTCATAGGTGTGGTATCAGGTCTAATGAAAGCCTAAAGGAAGAGTGTTCTTGTTTGGGGATGTCACCATAGTTGTGTCATTCAAGTCCCACTGGTTAAATTACACACATCTGATCTTCAGCATGGCCCTCTGCTTTGCTCACAGGTGTTGCTAGTGTGGTGGTCTCCTCCTTCCTCTCAATGTACTACAACGTCATCAATGCCTGGGGCTTCTGGTATCTCTTCCACTCCTTCCAGGTAAGCCAACATCTGGCCAGAGCAAAAGCAAAAAGGGTAGAAAATGCAGGGCCAATCACCAAGTGGGGAGCTGATAGAGGATGAGAACGCCAGCCTGTGGGAACCCTCTCAGTGAGGGGGGAGCGTGATGGGAGCCACAAGCCAAGCAGGGATGACAGAATCTGGATCCACTACTTGTCACAATATAAGCCAAACTATGCACTGTGTGTGTGTGCGTGCGCATGCGTGTGTGTTTGCATGTGCGTACACACACATGTGCACACTCATTTCTGAGGAGCAGGTCCACAGCACTCATTGGAATATCTACAGGAATATTTTCAATGACAAGCATTTTAAACAGTGCATTATCTAAATTCTTGTTACTGATATTCTGGAAGGGTCTAGGCTTTGTGGAAAATAAATAAATGCCACAATTCCACACTGAGCGCTGGAATGTTCCTCTCCACCAGTCATATTCTATCCCACCCCACCCCCATCTTCATCCTTTTTACTCTCAGAGACTCTAATCCCACTGCCTCCATATCAGCCTCTTTCCAGATGGAAAAAGAAGAGAAGGACCCAGGAATTACTACTCTAATATCCATGCATTCCATACTTCACAAAAATTCCCCCCCCTTACCTCTGCAGTAAATCCTCTTCCAAGGTCATAGGATAATGACACAGCAGACCTTCACTTGGACGTCTATGGGCCATGCAGGTCCCCGGAACATATAAATCTACACTGGCATGGCCATATACACGACATAAGAGCTTTTGTTCAATCCCACGAGCTACAAGTGACTCTACAGGACTCTACTTTATGGGAGGGTGTCGGTCCTTCTTAGTGGGTACCTTTAGCCAAGCAAATGTAAGGACCCTATCTTTACCTTCTGATGCAGATGAAGGGAGAAGAAAACTGAAAATCTCTCAGTTGTTCCATGCCCTAGAGCTTCTTCATGTAGCATGTTCATTGGCAGGAATATTAAAAAACAAAAAATAAAAACAAAAACAAACAAACAAAAAAAAAACCTGAAGTCAAGCTCATCTCAAGCAAAGGACCCCAGAGGTATCCTCAGATTTGCAGCCAAATATGTGAAACAGTGTGAGTTAGAGTGGCCTCAGCAGAGGGCCCAGAGAATGTCGGCTAGGCAACTGAGCTTAGAGGGCTTCTGTTTCTTAGCTGGGACCTGCTGCTGGTTCCATCAGATACCACAGTGTCTCCCTCCTGTGGCCTGTCCATCCAAATGGGCTCACTGTTCAAGATTCTAACTCAAGTACGTTCACAGCTTTTTTTAAAATTGTTTTTAAAGTTTATCTTATTTATTTTATGTATATGGGTGTTTCACCTGAATGTCTATGTACAACATGCATGCCTGGTGCCTGCAGAGGCCAGGAGAGCGTGTCAAATTCCCTGGGACTAGAGTTACAGAAGGGGAGCCATCCTATGGTTACTGGGACTCTAACCTGGGGAAAAACAGCCAGTACCCTTAACTAGTGAGCCATCTCTCCAGCCCTACAACTGGTTTTGAACAGGGTAGCTACAAGGATCTGGAAAGACTAGGCCAGGAAGCCTCTGATCCACTGTACTCTGTTGTTTCGTGCAAGCCAGGCTAGCCCATATTTTCAGGACAAGGTGTGAAGCCTCCTGTCAAAGATGCTTCCTATCATCCCACCAAGCCCTTGGCCTTTCCCTTGACTCTCTGTTGATTCTCACTTCATTCCAAAGGATCCCCTGCCGTGGTCTGTCTGCCCACTGAATGGTAACCGCACAGGCTACTACGAGGAGTATGAAAAGGCTTCGTCAATGCAGTACTTCTGGTACAGGAAAACACTCAACATCTCACCATCCATCCAGGAGAATGGAGGAGTGCAGTGGGAGCCAGCACTGTGCCTCATCCTGGCCTGGCTGATGGTGTATCTGTGCATCCTGAGGGGCACTGAGTCAACCAGCAAGGTGTGCTAGGGAGTGTCATGGGACTGAATCTGGTCCATGCTAGGAGCTGTCTCTTGCTGTCCAGAGTAGAGGCTCAGTGGGTCAGAAGGCATGGATGGTGTTATTGGCATGTCCCTGTACTAGCTGACAGTGGAGGGTGTCAGAAGTGATTAAAGTTGTAGCACTGAATCTGAAATGACAGGCCCCAGCCAGTTCTCACACTCACCTGTACCAGGTCATTTCATGGAGATATTCAAACACCCTGCTATTCAGTCCTTCCACCTCAAATGCCAGAGCTATTATTCTGTGGAGGGAACCTCAACATCAGACTAGCCAGCCTCTGGGGACTTTATTGTGTACTTGGATTTGGGGTCCCATTTCAAAGTGTTTTCAGGAAATCAATACTACCCAGAACTGTTGGGTTCTCCCTTGGTTTTTTGTTTTGTTTTGTTTTGTTTTGTTCTGTTGTGTGGTATGGGGTTTTAGTTCTTGTTTTGGCTTTTATTTTTAAAGTGTCTCCTTATGTACTTCAGGCTGGCATGAAACTGGCTGAACGGCCCAAGTTGGCCTCAAACTCAGTGATCCTCCTGACTCAGCCTTCTGAGTGTTGGGATTTTAGGCCACAGATATGCCAAAATACCCAGCAAAGGCCTTTTATTTGCCTAAGCTCGTTCTTTCTGTTGAAATGCCCAGGTTTCCATTCATCCTAGGGGCTGGAGTATCTGCTGTATTTCCATCACCCATACCTGTTTCAAGCTGGGGTGAATGCTCCATACTCAGCTATTCAGCAAAGCAAATACATAGTTGATCACGGTGTCTTATTCTTGTAACAGCCCCTCAGAGTAGATACATGAGGTCACTCCCAAAAGGCTTAGATAGGCAAAGTATTCTTCACAAAATCACAGCCAGGGACTGCACACTCAGGACATAGACCAGATTTACTCCAAGCTCTTCCCATCCTATTGGTGAAATGCAGCATGAATGTTCTCTTAACATCTTTTGTGACTTAGTCATTTACAATTTGTCTTCTTCTGAGAATCCCATGAGACCCCTAGATCTCACTCTTCTGATCACCTGCCTGCCTTCTCCAGTACTGACATGTTTGTTTGCTTTTGTTCTTTCATGAGGCATCAAGCTTAGAACAACATATGTCATTGAGACCCTAACCCTAACCCTAACCCTAACCCTAACCCTAACCCTAACCCAAACCCTAACCCTAACCCTAACCCTAACCCTAACCCTAACCCTAACCCAGATATTGCATGACAACACCAATGTTGTGCTTGGCGTGACATTTCACATTGTTTTCTAAGTCCCCATAGTGGCCAGCCCCACATAGTCGTCTTAGCCCCACAGCACTTTGCCTCACAGCAGAGCAGAAGAATCAGGGTGTTCTTTCTCAGCTGAGCTCAGACCTTGTAGCATCTTCTCTGTCCCAACCTAGACCAAGCATGATCCAAAAGATCTAAGGGCGATGTCTGTACCCTTGAATATTAAAGCAGTCCTTTCCTCTCCAGGCCTCTTATAGTTGTGAAAATAAGTAGAGTCTGGACATTATTCTCCTCTGAAGTTTTACTTACTGGTCAGTGTTATTTCTCCTGATAGGTTAAGCTAAAGCTAGATCACATGTCCAGCCATCCTTCCCACAAGAAAAAGAAGGAAGCCACTTTGTGAGGACTCTAGAAAGCCCATAAGAAACACGGACCACTGGCGGAGTAGGGGGGAAGTCCAGAGCTTTCCCAAATGTCTTCTAAGTGCCCAGTGTTATGGACCGGGATCAGACCTCCACCATGCCCCTGAATTTCTTTCACATCACTGGCAAAAAGACTCTTATTCATTTGCATCTCACCTGGTTTGACATATTAGATATTTGGGTAAATTCACTAACCCCCTAAATGTGTAAGAAGCCATGGTAAACATATATCCCACTTTCTCAGTGTCCTTCTGACAGTCTTAGAAGTTCATGAAGTATGGTGCCATGCCAAGGAAGAAATGGAAGACTGAGATTAATTCAAGCATATCAAGATATGGGTCACTAGCTGGGTTTCTCAGAGGTGGATCCAACCTAAAAGAAGATTGATAAAACAAAACCAACCTTGTGAAAAGTTTTGTTTCGTTTTGTTTTTGTCTATGAATCTAGGCAAAATCCCTTACAGTTTTATGCCCATGATACATTGTTTTTAAATTTTATTTATTAACATAATATCCGTGCATGCTTATGAAGGGCCTGATGCTTTGATACAAGTATGAAACACATAGCAGCTAGACCAATGCCACTAACATTTCCTTCTCCTCATACATGAATTATATATACATTTTTTTACTCTTCTAGTTATTTTTATGTATCATGGATTCTTGTAGATTAGAGTTACCTACAGTGCTGGGCAAAGAAGCAATGATTTCTGCTTCTAATTCCTGTATTTTGGTGACTCTTGTGTAACCTCTGTCTTCCCTCGCTGCCTTTCCCATCTTCTTGGAGGTTCATTTACCACTTTCTACAAATGAGTGCAAAAAATGCATTATTTGTCTATGATTTGTTTTATTTACCATGATGCCTGAACTTGTCTATACCTTTACATGTGACAAGATTTCATTCTTTTTATGGCTAAGTAGTATTCCTTTGTGGATACATACCATGTGATTTCTATATGTTCACTTTCCATGGATGGTTTTATATCCTAGATTTTTAAAAAGGAATATCACAGTAAAAATGAGAGTGCTGCTATATCCTTGAAACATGGCTTTTAAGATCCTTTTGCAATAATATCTAATTGTGGTTTTTATTTGTATTCCCTTGAAGATTAATGATGCTGAATTTTTGTTCATATATTTGCTGGCTATTTGTGTCTTAACTTTTTAGATGTATTTATTTTATTTGACACATATGAGTATTTTGCTTGCATGTGTATGTGTATGCCACATGTATGTCTGACGCCTAGGGATAAGGAAGAGGGCTATGACAGTGGTTATGAGTTGCCACGTGGGTGCTGGAAACTGAACCCAGGTCCTCTGCAGGAACAGCAGGCGCTCTTAACCACTGAGCCAGCCCTGAAGTCCCCTCATGTCTTTTTAAATAAATGTCTATGTAGCCCATTTCTTTGCCCATTTTTTAAGGTGGACTCTTTGCTCTCCAGTTGTTTGAGCTCTGAATAAAAAGAATTAAGGGAATGAGAGGTATTGGCAATAAAACTGTGAAAATATTAATGAAAGATGTCAAGATGACTCCAGGAAAGGAAAGATACTCTATGGAGCAGAAGATGTCCTAGTTAATTTTCTGTTCCTGTGAAGAGACACTATGTTCTATGTACTCTGTACTCTTTGTACTATGCTTATCAAAAAGAAGAATTTAATTGGAGACTTTGCTTACAGTTTCTTTGAGTCTATGATTGTGGCAGGAAGTGTGGCAGCAGGCAGGCAAGAAGAATGCCTGCTATATCTAATCCACAGGCAAGAGGCAGAGGGAGGGGAAGGGTGAATGGAGAAGGAGGAGGAGGTAGGAGATGGGAGAAGAAAGAGAGAGATTGGGTTCAACCTGGGCTCCCTCAGTGGCATACACACTCCCTTCAACAAGGCCACTTCTCCTAACCTTCTAAAATAGTTCTACCCACTGTGAACCAAGGGCTCAAATATATGAGCCTGTGGGGGCCATTCTCATTCAAACCATCACAGAGTTGGTTTTATTATTATTATTATTATTATTATTATTATTATTATTATTAAAGTGTACATACTACCCAAGACAGTTTACAGATTCAGTTCAATCCTTACCAATAATAATATTCATAGAATCAGAAAAAAAAAATCTTAAAATCTACATGACACTATTGAATAAAGGAACGAAACTGAAGTCATATTAATACCTGATTTTAAGTCTGTCTACAATGTGTCTGGTATTGGCTTGAGAAAAGACAAGGAGACAAGTAGAACATAGTAGAGTACCTGGAAAACCACATATTTCTGTCAAAGACACCAAGAGAATACATTGGAAAGCCATCAAATCAATTGCTGATGCTAGATCCACATCTCACATGCTGTACAAAAGTCCAAAGTATGAAAAGTCTAAGGGGAAACACTTGAAGACTTAGATTTTTGTGTACCTATGTTTTGGGATAAGACCCGAAAACTTGCAACAAAGTAAAAACCAGTAGGATTACATCAAAGAAAGAACTTTCTGTGCAATAAAAGAAATAGTCAATATCATGAAGAAAATATTTAGGAACTCACACATATTCACAGAGTAAGGGGGAGACTTAAATAAATAATATTGTTTTGTTAGCAGTTTTACTAAGTAATGACAATTTTAAAATAGTAAATACATAAAAACCAAATTTAATTATGGCATTTTAATACATAAGTATCATTGCTCCTTATTCTTATTCACCCTCTCTCTATCCTCCCTCTTTACCCCTTCTTTCTGGTATAATTTAGAGGGAAAATACATGTTTGAGGTGTAAGAATAGAGGAATTACTATAAAATGCAAAAAGAATAGTCATAAAAAGCTGCTCAAGTACGATGATTGTGGTTGATACATTGTTTATGAACTAATAAAGCAATGAAGATCAGAGAAGCAAAGCATCTAGGCTACCAGAGAGCTCGGTCCTGTACCAGGGCTGGAGAGATATTATCCATAGCAAACTGGAGACTAATTGCCAAGACTAAATCCTAATGCCCTGCTCCTATCTTATATATTAGTGCTGGGGTTTAAAGCTGTGAGCTCTGTTTCTCTTTTAGACTGATTCACTTCTCATGTAGCCCTGGATGGCCTTGTAAATCTAACATTAAGTATTTTTGGTTTTTATGTTTTCTTACTCTCTGTTGTTGACTGTGGCCTTCTCTTGTGGCTCACCTTTAGTTAAACTCTGAAGGGATATGGAAGAGTGTTATCTCTCCCTCCATCTTTGTTCCAGGGGATTGGGTTTTGATTTAGGAACATGCTTTCTCTCATTCACCTAACTCTGTCAGATAATTTCCTTTGTGAATGTCTTTGCATATCTTCTGTTACATTGCTATTGTAAATAGTGTCTTTCTCCTTATTTCTACCGTTGTTTATGTTGGTGGCAGAAGAAACAAACATTTTTTTATGTTAGTCTTGTACCTTGAAATCTTGATGCATTTCCTAATGAATTCTCACAACTACAGATTGCTTCTGTTTACTCTATAAACTATCCTATAACTTTGCGGATATAATTTAGCACATTTCTTTTCAGTGTCTGTATTTCAACCCTTTTTTATTGTGGTTTCACTATTATTACTGATTTTATTGGAGTCTCAGGCACAATTGTTCTCCTGTACTTTGAACACAGTGAAATTCCAAGTGTTAGGTGAACACTCTGACTAGTTCTTAGATTTACTATAAAGGCTTTTTCAGACTGCTTTTAGAGAATACTTTCAAGGCCAGGATAAACGTTCCATGGCCTTTGCTTATTGGTTAGGTTAGGGAGTAGTTGGTTGGTATTTTTTTTTTGTTTGTTTTTGTTTTGTTTTGTTTTGTTTTGTTTTGTTTTGTTTTGTGGGGTTTACCATTGTCCACGAAGAGATACAACACTTTCCTCCTTTTGCTTGTTGTTCTAGTTAGAGTAATAATTGCTATGACGAAAGGCCATGACCCAAAGCAAGTTGGGGAGGAAAGGGTTTATTTGGCTTACACCTCCATCAGGAACTCAAGGTAGATTCCTGTAGATAAGAACTGATGTAGAGGCCACAGAAGGTTGCTGCTTACTGGCTTGCTCATGGCATGATCAGCTTACGTTCTTTAAGAACTCAGCACCACCAGGCCAAGGATGGCACCAGCCACAATGGGCTGTTCCCCTCCCCATCACTAATTAAGAAAATGCCCTGCAACTTATGGAAGCATCTTCTCAGTTGTGGTCCCCTCCTTTAAGATAACTCTAGTTTGTGTTAAGTTGACATAAAACTAACCAGCACCATTGTAAAGCTCTGAACCCTGCCTACAGGATCTATAGCCTGACCCTCCATTCCTGCACAACACAGACACCAAGACGCTGACACCGAGGCTTCGAGATCTAGATCCCACTTGGGCATCTATGGCCCTGTTCTAAGCTTTGGCATCCATTCAGTTCCCTTCTTTTGGTTCTGACACTTAGTTTTTCCTCGCTTTTTTTTTTTTTTTTTTGAGATTGGCTTTATGTCCAAGATGTTATAATTACTGATTTTATTTTATTTTATAGTTTTAGAATTATTTCTTTCCCCTGCTCCTGCCACTCTCTCTCTCTCTCTCTCTCTCTCTCTCTCTCTCTCTCTCTCTCTCTCTCTCTCTCTCTCATTTTCCTTTCCTTTCTAGTATATATTCTCTACTGTTTGAAATTTGGACTTTCATATCTCCTTCCAGGTGTGTGGCCAGACCTGGTTCCCTCTTCCATTTTAAACATTATCGTCATGCAGTTCAGGCCCTTTTGAGCCTATAACTTTCTAAATACCGCAAACTTAGGATGCACAAGGCCCTGAGATCAGTCTCTGGCTCCAGGGATGGACACACACACACACAATTTTATTTGTAAATACTCTTTCTTGCATTCCAGCTATCTTTGGGAGAGAGGAACTAGCTTTAAAATACCTTCCTGTGGGGGCTAAAGATGGTTCAGCAGTTAGAAAAGCTTGGTGTTCTTCCAGAAGACCGGAGTTTAGTTCCCAACACTCACATCAAGTACTTCAAAGTCAACTCCAGAGAATCTGATGTTTCCTTCTGGCCTTGTGGGCACCTGCACAGACATGGTACAAAAACATGTACATATACATATACATGTACATATACATATAGCTAAATAAATCTTCTTTTAAAATATTGTTCTATAAGGCAAGTTTGTTTATCTGGGGGGTGGAGAAGGATGTCTGCTCAAGACAGAGTTTCTCTGTGTAACACCCCTGGCTGTCCTAAAACTTGTTTTGTAGACCAGGTTAGCCTTGAACTCACATAGATCTGACCGTCTCTGCCTCCTGAGTTCTGGGATTAAAGGTTTGAGCCATCATGCCTGGAAAGGCAAGTTCTAAGGATTATAAATTTTGTTAGATTTTTGCTTCCCATATAAACATATGTTTTTGGCCCCATTTGTTTTCTTTCTCATTCTGTATTTCTTATTTTTATTTGTCTGTTTGTTTACTTGCTTGCTTCTTTTTGAGGCAGGCTTTTCTGTGTAGCCTAGACTCTCCTGAACTTCTCTGTAGACCAGGCTGGCCTCAAACAGAGATCTGCCTGCCTCTGCTTCCTGATTGCTGGTATTAAAGGCGTATTCTATCACTGCCTGTCAATGTCTTTTTAAACATTGTTTTATGTGTATTTTGTCTACATGAACTATGTGCATTCCTAGTGCCCATAGAAGTCGGAAAATGCTGTCAGATTCTGGAATCAGAGTTAGCCACTCTGTAAGCCACTGTGGGTACTGGGAATTGAACCCAGGTCATTTGGCAGAGCAGACAATGAATGCTCTTTTCTCCCTTGAAAATCTTCATTTAGATTTATGTTAATCTTTTCCCTCCTATTCCACAGGTCTTATAACTTTTTGATTGCATATTACACTATCCATGTCATCATTTCTATGGGTTATCTTCTATGTTGTTAAAAGGGAATCTGAGGTAGTTTAATGAGAATGTCCCCATAAACTCACATGTTTAAATACTTGTTCCCTAGCTGGTAGAACGGTTTAGGAAGGATTAAGAGGTGTGGCCTTGTTAGAAGAGGTGTGTCTTCCTGCCTGCCTTCCTGCCTGAGTGCTGCCTGCCTGCCTACCTGCTGCCTGCATGCCTGCCTGCCTGCCTGCCTGCTGCCTGCTGCTATGCTTTCTCATGATGATCATGGATTCTAACCTTCTGCAACCCCAAATAAACACTTTCTTAATAAGAGGAAGACAAATGTTGGTACTAAGGGGTGGGGCATTGCTGTGACAGGAAGCTAGCCATGCCGCTTTTGGAAGGAATATGGAAAACCTGGGGAAATTGGATTAGGAAAGCTGTTGACTGCTATAAGCAGGCTGAATGGACATCCTAGTAAGAGCTTGGAGACAACAGTGCTAAGATCATTGAGGGTTATGGATGCTTAGCTCAAGAAACTTCAGAGGGCAACAAAATTAGTGACAGTGTTAGAAACCATTCTTGTGGTGCTTGGGGAAAAAAATGAGGATGCTTTCTGCCTGAGGGCAAATTGAAATAGTTGGACTAATTTTAGGCAGAGGATATTTCCCAAAACAGTCTAATATTAACTCTGTTGCATGGTTATTAGTAATCACATTCATGCAGAGCTACCATAAAAATAATAAGCAGGGTAAAAAGAAACACAAAATGTATAGCTTGAGGAGGGGAAATGCTGCCAAGAAATTTGATGTCTGTACTGAAAGAGATAAGGAGAGGCCTAGTGGAAATGGAATAAAGGGAGTGTTGTCTTTGGGTGAAGACCCCCACACAGCTAACCAGAAACTTAAAGCATATAGGAAATGCCTTTTGTATTTCTATAAAGCTGCAATGGGGGAAAATGTTATGCAAATATAATTCAAGAAGGGGAACAGGCTCCAACCAAAAATGGCTGAACTTGAGCTCATTGGCCAGGTCATTTGGCTTTAGATCCCTGAATGATACGGAGTAAAGGAGTTGTGTGAATCTTCCTCCGCAGTTAAGAAAATCCTCTGAAGCGAGGTGTTTTGGCATGGGAATCCTTCAAGGAAAACCAGAGAAGCTATATGTGAATTTTGTGAAATGAAGCCTGGATTGCATTGGAGACCCTCAAGATCTTGGAAATGTCAAATCATAGACTTACCAAGAAGCTTGGGACCAAATCAAGAGAGGAAAGACACATGTTGTGGCCAAGCGTGAACTTGAAGGGAAGAGCCATCTAAGCCCATTGGCAGCAGATTGGAGCTTATAGGATTTGGAGTTTGCCCCTCCTGAATTTCCATTTGCCCATTAGAAACAGATTAGAGATACAGGATTTGAAGATTGCCCCGCTGGATTTTTGTCATGCCTTGCTCTAGTATTTTCAACTATATTACCATTCCTCCCTTTGAAATGGTATTGTATATTCTATGCTGTTTTACATTGGAAGTTTATAATTTACTTTTGATTTGACAAGGAGTTATAATTAAAGTTGCATTGGGTCTCAGAAGAAACTTAAAATAGGTTCACACCATGAAAAGACTGTGGGGACTGTTAGAGTTGGACGAAAGTCATTTTGCATTATGATATGGCCACAAGCCTAGCAGACAAGGTGGGGTGTGGTGGTTTGAATGAGAATGCCCCCCATATGTGCATATGTTTGAATACTTGCCCCCCATTTGGTACAGTTCTTTGGGAAGGGATTAAGAAGTGTGGGCCTCATTAAGGAGTTCTGATGCTGGCAGTGGGCCTGAGGTTTCAGAAGCCCAGGCCATTCTGCAGTTAGCTCTGGTTTCTGTTTGCAGAAAAGATATAAGCGCTCATGGGCCAACACCATGCCTGCCTGCTAGCTGCCATGTCCTCACCATGATGGCCATGGACTCTAACCCTCTGTAACCATGCACCCTAAATTAAACACTTTATTTTCTGTGGCCTTGGTCATGGCATTTTGTCACAACAGAAAAGTAAGACAGAATCACTTTCATAGATTTTAATTGGCTTGATTCTGTAGTTGGAAACATACTGGGTAAAATGAAATTCAGAATGTTTCTACCTCGCATGTGCAGGATATCAAAAGAAAAGAAAATTAAATATAGAAAGTGGAAATGAGGGGGCTGGAGAGATGGCTCAGTGGGTCTAGGAAAACTATCCGCTTTTCCAGAGGACATGGCTTCGAATTCTCAGCACCCTGTAACTCAAGCTCTAAAGGATCTCTCTCTCTTTCTCTCTCTCTCTCTCTCTCTCTCTCTCTCTCTCTCTCTCTCCCCCGCTTGCTCGCTCTCTCTCACACACACACACACACACAAACACCACATGCATGCGAGCAAACACCAATTCATATAAAATAAAATTTTAAAAAGAAAATAGAAAAGAAGTATACAGAGTGCTCATTGGGTAAAACTTATATTTGCTTTCTTTGAACCTGGTTTTAAGCAGTGGCTACTGGGCTCTTGAGGCTGGCTGATGTGATTATCTTAAGGTTCACAGTGTACAAAGACATTCTTTAGGTAAACCACATTCTATTGAACAGAATTACAATGAGAAATAACTCCCTGCCCACTAATTCTCTCTTCAACCATGTCTAATTCAATATTAACATTACAGCGACATTTTAAACCAATAATTATGTTAATCATTGAAAACACTATTTTTTTAAGTCATTGATTCCAATTGTCTACAATGTAGTGCTTTCGGTGGTAGTCAAGGGCAGGAAAGTGAGTTCAGAGGTGACCCCAGTAGGGTGTATTTTAACACTGATATTGTTTAGAATTGATGGTTCCTGCAATAATAGTGAAATAATTGTTGTGTGATATCTAATATTCACTAAAATGTTCAGTGTCATGTTATCCTCATCTGCTCCTTGAAGCCTATTATTCCCTTTGCTTATACCATTTAGTTTATTTCATTTTTGTATCAGTCATACAAAATTGTGTTGCTATAACCAAATACCTAACATGGTCATGAGTGAGGCACTTAGTTTTATTTCTGGATTGAAAGGCACAATCTAACATGGTGGAGAAGGATTGTAATTCATGACAATAGACTCATGAGCCTAAGATTTTTAACTATTGATGGACAAGGGAAGCAAAGAACAGACAGGAAATGAACAGCAGGCTATACAATCAAGACATTTACCCAATGGATCTACTTTCTCCAGTGAGAGCCCAGCTCTGAAAGTTAAGTATGTGGTGATATATTATTTATAACTTATCAAAACTTGCCTGAGGATTCAGAGAGCAAAGCCAGCCACAAGCTATAGGGTAGGCTGTGATACATATACCTTTAATCCCAGAAACCATACTAGCTAGCCAGGCAGCATCCACATGCCTTGGGTGGATTTCAGAGTTCGAGACCTCCCAGGGATACACTAGAGTGAATCAGTCTAAAAGATTTAACAGAGCTCATGCCTTTAATCCTGCTCAGGAGAGGACAAGAAAGACAGGAAATCCAGTGTCTCAGGCAGCATTGTGAGATTTAATTTCAGCCACCCCGAGGATAGGCAGTAGCCTGAGGTTTGCTGGGTTCTTGTGGAGACAGGATCGCCCCTTTGGACTGAGGTAGATGTGAAGACTAGTGGCTCAGCTGCTTTGCTTCTCTGACCTCAGCTTGAAGCTTGAACCCTCAATATCTGTCTCTGGTTTTTATTTCTGTGCTACAGTTACACACCTCGAAGAGTGCAGCAAGACAGGGAGGGTAGACATTCCACATCCGAACTATGGTGTTTTTCATTCTTGTCCCCTCTGACTCACATGTATATCTGGTGTCTTTTAATCATCAGCAGGCTGTTCAGGGCAGGGGACTGGCCTTCATCAGCCTACACTGAGGCCATTAAAATATGGAAGTGTCCTAGTCCTGGTCGTGTTCCTCACATCTCATGCTGCTGATGATGGGCTTTGGGAGCATGCTTGGAAACACAGCGGCCATCCTCACCCTCTGACGGACAGCAAGGGCATCCCCAGCTACCTGCCCAAGGAGGCCATTTCAGATCAGGACACCAGGCAGTGGAGGCGGGCATGGAGAGTAGCGAAAGGCAAGACAATCAGTGGAAGGGTCTAATTAGGGGCTAGTGCTTCTAAGACAACTCCAGAAAGGCTGCAGGGGTGTAGCTGTGTTCCTGCTAGGGTAATACTCAGTTCCACTTGGGTAAGTTGTTCTAGGGTGCTGTATGCACATGTAATGTGCACCACAGAGACCCATTTTTAATTTCAACATCTTGCCACCCAGCCAGGATCAAGTGAGGAACCTCCTGTGCCTCTGATGGCTCTATGTCCAGGATAGATAATGTCACATCTGATCACATGTCCTAGCTATCATGTGGGAAGTGTCCTCTTCCCACTCCTCGAGCTCGATAGCCTGGTTTTTTTTTTTTTTTTTTTCTGAAATTGGGTCTCTGTGGTCCACAGTACAAATGCATGAGCCCCCAATCCAGCACTTAATCCTCTCCCTGAGGGAGCTCCCAGTGGCTGATATTGTAGGGTATGGCAGTGGGAAGGGCTACTTATGAATTCAGAGGCACCGTGGGAAAGCCTTAGGAAGTCAGAAGAAAACCTGGAAAGAGTCAAAATTGACTCTGCCATGTTGTGCAGTTATCTGACAACACTAAGCCCTGGCACCCCCAGTATATATAGGGAGATCTCTGGACTACTACCTTGGAGGGGCTTAATCTGCTCTGGTCCATGACCAGAGCCTGGCATGGGAGAGCATCTATGCAAATTGTAGTTTCTTCCCAAACCAATCCTTATCTAGGGCCCCACACACATTTAAGTCCACTTCTGCACAGTCTCAGAGGCTATCTTTAGCATTCCAAGACTTCCAGCCATTATGATAGAATATATCCATGATGAGAAGGCAGAGGGTGGTCTTGAGTTTAAGCCTAGCAGCTTTGTTCCTGCTCTAACTCTGCCTGCTCTCCCAGCCAAGGCCAGGCCCTTCCAAGCACATAGTGACCATCTCTAGGGAGGCAGTAGAGTAACACGAACCATCACTGATGGACAGAGGAGGGCAGAGGGAATCTCACCCTAGCCCTGTGGACTGAGAGGACTGGCACCCCTCCCCCCACCTCTCTGGGAACTGAACCTCAGGTCCACACCTGGGAACTCTGAAGGCGGCAACACCGGGGAGATGATGTCTCATGACAAGTTCTTCATTGGTCATCCTCAGGCAGCCTCAGCCCTTTCCCTTTACCCTAATAGCTCCCCCAGAGAGGATCAGATGGGCTGGGGTCACATTCAAACATCAAACCAGAACAGCATCTTCCAAGGGCAGAAGGTATGCAAACTAGAGTCCTCTCTCCAGAGCATGAATAAATCTCTCTCTCTGTGTTCCCAACAGATTTGAAAGTGACCTTCAGGCCATGACTTGCCGCTCCCCTCACCTGGTACTGGAAGGCCATGTGGGCGTTTGTGAGTCCAGTACTCATCATCTGCCTCTATGTCTTCTACCTGAGTGGCTATATCCTCACAGGGACACTGCAGTACCAAGCCTGGGATGGCACTCAGGTACCCGATGTTCCTGCAGGGCTGGGGAATAAGGCAGAGACCACACAGTCACTCAGAACACAGGGGACTATTGCTGTGCTGTGAGTAGGCTCCATGTGAGTATTTCAGATGCTCAATTTAGCACAGCAGAAGTGGGCTGTGAGTTTTTAACTATGATGCATGGAGAGAGCAAGAGATGCCCCAAAGCAGCGCAGAGGGCCTTTCCCTAGAAGTACCAGTATCCTCTGGTGGCCACACTGTACATATTTATACAGAACGTTTCTACCACCACAGAAACCATTAGTCTGTGCTGAAGGTTACATAACATTTAGGGCTCTAGAATAAGGTACTAGAAAAATTGTTTCTATGGCATTCCTGGATAGGCTTCACACACATTCTCTCACATATGCTCGCAAAGGTCAGAATTACCTTTCTTCGTGGTTTCTCTGAATTGCAGGGTAGTAGACACCATGTCTTCACTTTTAGCTCTTCCCCTTCATAGAAGGCTTGGGTGAACAGTTCTCTTGGACTTGATAGGGAGGGATCTTCCCCCTGATGCTCAATCTCTTCTCCCAGGGGCAGCTAGTGACCAAGGATTACCCCCCACATGCACCAGCTGTCATCGGTTTGCTGGTGGCTTCATCTACCATGTGCATCACCCTGCTGGCCCTGGGGATTTTCATCTGGAATTGCCTCAAGAGGGGAGGTTCATCCCCAGTGGTCTAAGAATGGACCTCCCAGGGACGGAAGTCAGCCACTATCTGTTTCCAGTTGCTGCCTGCTGGTGGGGACACCTTGGCTGGAGTGCTAGTCTGGGACCTCCTGAATCTGTAAAGAGGATTAGGGAGCTTAGAAAAAGAAGACTACCTTGGGAGGGGACCACATCCCTTAGAAGACTCCTCTCCATTATTTGCCATCTGAAGACTACAACTTGTAGCCTTCTTGTCAAGGCAGCGGTTAAGGCCAGTACTGAAGATCATTGTCACCTAGACTCTAGGAAGTCCTAGAATTCAAGGTAAGCTGTCGTTAGAAATCTTGACCATAACCCTGAGGAGCCAAACAAGCACTTGGCTTATGTTTGTTTGTTTTTTGTTGTTATTTTTGGTTTTGTTTTTTTTTTCAAAAGAAAACAAGATACTATTGCTTTTGATCCAGTGTCAGAGGTTTTTGAAGCACCTAGGGCAACACATTACAATTCTTCTCATTGAAGCCACAGTGAGTGTGTAATTTTTGTATTACTACACTGTACTACACTGTAAATACTACCAGGATTTAGGGTCCACGAAGGGGAGAGTTTTGTTGGGAAGGCAAAGGTTCCTCACAGTGGGCTGTGGCAATGCTAAACTGTACAAGGAATCTGGAAGATATTCCCATCCCTGGGGTTTCAGGGGTCAGGGGGATGATCCACAAGGGTATATGGAACTGTAACTTTTCTACAAACATCACTCAGCCACCTTCATTCACCTCTGTATAGTAATGCTTTCTAAAATGTACATAAGTCACACAGAGTAGTGTATAACTGAAAACATCCATATTAATGGCTGTT